>NW_006912955.1:53179-330563 GCF_000585535.1 Cladophialophora psammophila CBS 110553
ACGACTAATCATTTAATAAAGTGCGGAATTAATATCGCACTAGTCACGTGATTTCATAGACCCTAGGTCTAAATACGAACTTAAACTTCGTATTTAATCACGTGACTAAAGGTTTAATATAAACCTTTAGAGGGCGATATTCCACAATTTTATTATTTTTATTATTTTTATTAATATTTTTAATTATTTCTCTTTTTTTTTCTCTTTTTATTTCTTTATTAACTTCTTTATTAAGCTTCTTTCTCGTCTTTACTAATAATTTTTATTAAAATTCTAGATTTACTTCTTAATTAATAGCGCTTTAACTTCGCTTATTTTAGTGAATTTAGTCTAACCGCTTATTTTTATTATTTCTCGAGTAGATTCGCGTTCTTCGACTTCTTCTAAGCTTCTTAAGTTCGGAGTTTTTAGGGTTAAACGTATTTCTACGTTCTCGAAAGATGCTTCTCTCTTAGTTCTTCTAGGTAATCTAAATAGTCGTTAAGTCGTTAGTCTTCACTCTATATAGTAGTAGTAAATATATATAGCTAGTAATTCTAAAAGGCACCTTAAGTAGCGGTCTCTATAAACAGCCAGCGTAAACCGCCCCGTATAGCGGAATAGACTTACTTAGTTAGTAATCTAAATAATATACTCTACGTAGCGGTTCTATATATATAGCTAGTTTCTCTAGATTTAGTTAGGTAGGTAGGTAGGTAGGTAATTCTTTAATTCTATTAGTTTAGTAAGTAGTTTATTTTAGTCGTTCATCGTAATCTTCTCTTACCGCTCGTAGAGAGACATCTATTCGTAAGTATTCGTCGAAGATCTTATTAGTGGCATCACTAAACTAGGGCGAGATTACTAGCTGTTGGAAGGACTTAGAGAACTATCTAATGTATAGATAGTAAGGCTCATATAGATCGTAAACCTTATAGGTAGGTAAGTGACTATTAAAGAACTTGAAGATAACTATTTACCTAGGGAGGGTAAAGGTCTTTATATAGACAATAAGTGTCCACAGTTAAGACCCTTAAAATGTTGATTTCAAATCAACATTAGTAAGCACGACTAATCATTTAATAGAGTGCGGAATTAATATCGCACTAATCACGTGATTTCATAGATCCTAGGTCTAAATACGAACTTAAACTTCGTATTTAATCACGTGACTAAAGGTTTAATATAAACCTTTAGGGGGCGATATTCCACACTAGCCATAAGTATTAACTCGTACGGCGGTGAGATAGCCTCTTCATAGCACGTACACTTAACTAAAGAAAGTTCTCCCGTTCGTAACTTAATTAATTATTATATGAATGATAGTTTCCGAGGACTATATAAGAAGAATCTTAGTCTAGCGTCGACGTCTTAGCTAATTATAAAGCTATTCTCTACTTTAAACTTCTTTTATTACAATAGAAAGAGTAGAGATTAAAAAAAATACGTTAGAAATTTAGTAAATTTAAGACGCTTTAAAAAAATTTAAAGAGTATAGTCGCGAAGTAAAGAAATCTCTTCGCGGCGAAAATTATTACTTAGAAAAGTATATAATTAATAAGAAAGAATTAAAATATCTTTTACTTAGTACGAATTATAACGATTAGTTATTTATAAATTACGTTATTAGAGATATCGCGATTTATCGAAAGTATTAAGTGAAAGACGAATAAAATATAATCTATTTATATAACGTTCGAGAGATATTTACGTTTATAATTTAGCCGCGATCGTAGCGATAAGATAAGTTTATATAGAAGAAGCTAATTCTCTATTAAGAGATTAATTATTAATAATTAATATACGTCGATCTCGATTCTCGAATCGTTTACGCTATAAATTCGATTAGGAAGCGCACGATAAAAGATTTAATAATTTCGATTATTTTAGAGTATCTTAACTTTTAAGTTTAAGTAAAACTTAAAGACGGTAGATAGTTTATATTTTAGAATATTAATATTAATAAATAATTAAATAGCTATAATTACGAAATATTTATTATCTTTTAGATTAAAGCTCTTATAGAAAACGATATTATTAAAGCTATTAAAGAAGTTAAAATTAATATTTTCTATTAAGTTTAACTTATTTAGAATATTTATTAAGCTATTATTAAAGATAAAAAGATATTATTATTATAATTATCTCGCGTAGAAACTAGTAAGTAATAACTATTAAAGTCTATTATAATGGTCACTTTAAATAAAAGTATTATTAATCTTATTAACTAAGAAAATATAAACTAAATATTATAGACTTATATCGACTTATATAGCGAAGAGAGAATAAATTTAGAATATAATAGTAATAACCCTTAGAATAGAACTCTAACGCGAAGAGTAAACTCTCTCTTTCCTCGCGTTACTTAGTTAGTTAAGAGAGGATTCTAAGAGCGAACCCTAGAATCACCGAGTAATATTAGTATAGAAATAGACTCGACTCTAAGATAGAGTGGTTATTAAAGCGAAATATTAAGAGCGTCTTCGGTGTTCTTATATAGACCGAGTAAATCTATTATATCTATTAGTAATATTTTAGTTTGTATTCTAGACCTAATAAGAGAGGAGAATTTACCCTCGTTATGAGCTTCTTCTCACAGTGCTACGGACCTATTCTCTAGGTAACAATAGAGTTAGATAATTCTTAAGTGTGCTATGTGCTGTCGAACGAGGTCGTCCTATGGATGGGAGAGGGAGGGATGTAATAAGGCAAGGTGGCTATACTGTGGTGAGCTATTCATTATAGATTAAGCAGAGTATTATGAATTCTATGGCTTTTAGCGCCGTCTACCTAATTCCTGAATGTTTTTATTAGTCCTGTCCTATCCGTCGATGCTCCCGCTGTGCTAGGTGTTTGTAGCCCTAGCCGCTGCCCCTCTGGGTGGTGTTGGTGGTGTTGTCTTGTCAGTATCAACCAGAAACGCGTTCTCGATTCCCGATCTGCTGGACAGGCCTCTGTGCGTTGTTGCACGTGCACGCCAAACCCTAAAGTGCTCTGTTACAATATTAGTCTAGGGCTCTCTTAGAGTAGTCTATGAGCTCTCTTAGAGTAGTCTATGAGCTCTCTTAGAGTAGTCTATGAGCTCTCTTAGAGTAGCCCAGCGAGCCTAGCGGTCTCATGGGCTGCGTAAGACGTAGACTTACCTTGATAGCCTAGGGCAGCCTAGGGCTCTCAGGGTCGCGCGGGAAATATTGCCGATATAGGGCCAATATAGTATATTATATGAGCTAGTCTTATTCTGCTATGAATTCTTCTATATATTTAATGATAGTAGTAAGTCGCGTCTACGTAACTCATGACCGATCTCTCTTAAGGCTATATCTAATATATAGAGGTATAGTAGTAATTATAGTAGTAGTAGTATAATTCTATTAAGGCCGAAAAGTAATAAAGGATTGAGAATCTATATTCTTTATATATAATATAGCCCGCCATAATCGACTATTAAAGTATATATAGCCTAGTTATATAAAATGAATAAATAATTCTAGGTGAAATAATGGGCTATCGTGCCGGTCACTAGGCTTAAAAAAAAAAGGAAAAAAAAAGTAATATTAGAATTAAAATTATTTTATACTAAGGATCTAAACGAAATAATGGTTATCTACTAAATCCTTTAATTATAGTCTTCCTACATCATCTAGATAACGGGTGAAAGGCCCCTAGTCTTCAACTGCTGGTGGTATTGTTTGATGATGAATTTCGGTCGAAGAGAACTCTAACATCTTGAGCTGCAGTTGAGGATTCTTTGCGGAGTCGATCCACCTCCTGCTGAAGTGCAATAATGTAATCGACTGCCTTTTCCACCGTAATCGCTCTAGATGGCCCTCTCTTCTGCCTGTCGACTGAATCCATTTGTGGCACTACACCTTGGAGGGCTTGAATGGCTCGCGAAAGCCGGTTTCTACGATTCCGTTCGTTTATCACATGCGTCCTTTGTTTCGAAAATGTGTTGGAGACAAACGATTCTGAATAGTTGAGGCCATGATGGGAGTGACTTCCTTCCTTAATGCATCCATAGTTTGACTTGACAGCCAGAGAATGGTACGAAGATTGTGCTGCGGGCTCTCCTTGAGCAAGAATCAGACATCTCAAATGTAGTTAAGTGGATTGGACTTATAACGTACGAGATTCAACTCGCTCCGTGGGACTGTTCTTTTCACACATTAAAGGATATAGGGCAAATATATGCTTTTGGGTGACGCTTGAATCAGGTGTTGTCTGCTTGAAATCGGTCAGCGTGCTTCTTAAACGTAATAGGAACACTGATACTAACGATTGAAGGCCCCATATATCATTTCGGAGGCGGCCTAGATGTGCCGGTGATGAGGATTCGAAAAAGATAATTTCTGACCTCGAGGATATATACACGACCTTCGGGGGCACGAAAGGGGAT
The DNA here is from genome assembly GCF_000585535.1 of Cladophialophora psammophila CBS 110553. NCBI lineage: Eukaryota > Fungi > Ascomycota > Eurotiomycetes > Chaetothyriales > Herpotrichiellaceae > Cladophialophora > Cladophialophora psammophila. The sequence continues at coordinate 57,555 of NW_006912955.1, forward strand.
GGAAAATTGCAGGCAAATAGATTTAGAAGAGCAAAGAATTTAGAGGACCTTTCTAAGGTAACGCGGTATTGTGTAGGGTGGTGTGTCACCGTTCCCGTTATATTCGCCGCCCTGGAGTAGGAGAAGCTAGGCATCAAGTGCAGAGGATTCATCAAGCCAACAAACTAGCCGAAACTCATGCTGAGCGAATATAATTCCTTGAAGCAATTTGATGGAAGAGGTGTGCGGGGGGGAGTACATGAGCGAATGGGACCTCGTCGATGACTAAGTATCAGCCGTTCCCGCAGAAATATGGCCGAGGAATATTTGCTTTAGCATTCGCTCCGTCAACGGCGCTCCTCCCTTCCCATTTTGAGCGAATGGGGTTGCATAGATCATTAAGCAGGAAAGGGTTTGTCCGACTCTGATCAAAAGGTGATCAATCAGCGAACTACGAAGAGTAGTGGGGAAGAAATTTGCAACGCCACCGAATATGAGCCTTAACGTAGCTACAATGCAGATGTCGCTAAGATTTTCTCCTGGGAGAACTCAACATTTCCTGAAGAGACACATTGTGTGGGTTATGGAGTATAAAGAGAGAGTCAATCCTATCTGCATCTTAACTCTTTTCACCTCTATTCGACATAACAGCAGAATGGCTGCCATAGACGGGGATTCTTCGCCGACTCTTAAACTGCCAGTGAAGCAAAGTGGCGTTTTCTCCTTGACCGAGCTAACGAAGACGTCTGGAAGCGGGGCATGCAGGAAATGGCTGATTTACGCTCTGATTATGTAGACCTTGCTGACGAGTACCACAGAATCTAGGTTCTACCGATCACAGGACCTTTAAGCCTCTGAAGATTGGAGAAAACGTGAATATTCGTTATAGGAGTCATATTTAGTTAGGTTCTCTCTCTCTCTTTTTTTTTTTTAAAAAAAAAATAGGGGTCTGATCAATTTTACAGGGTCAGAGAATGCGATCGGGCGGAAGAACTCGCAGAAAAGGTTCCAATTGCACTGAGTAGATTGTTTGTTGTGTATTTGCGGTCACATGGACGACTAGGTCTCTAGACGTAGCCACTGCGCTTTGACCTGATAGGCGCTCCCATTGACCGCCAGTGGTGCAGATGCTAGTTATCTGGCGAATCCAATTAAATGTATTTAGCTTCAATAGAGTCTAGTGCTTTGTCACTGAACCTCTCTAATTCGTGGTCTTCTCTTTGGCTATATGAGATTTCGGGGGCTGTTCTCTCCTCAAGCGGTCTAGTGGGGATGACAGCCCGCTAGAGGTCGGCTTTTGGCCATGACATGGTTGGTGAGACATGAATGGCAAGCGACATGATTACCTATCGTTGCCAGGAGTTGTAGTTGACTACGATGAATCTTCGTGAATCAGCATCTATATTTGAAGTCATATCATTGTCCGAGGTGTGGTCTGGTTTGATTCCTTACAAGCGAACTATCTTCAACAACCCTGAACGGTATAAGTGCTCCGAGATAACTTAGTGCCCCCTTTCCTAGCAATTTCCTAAACGAAATGATAGATATTTCTCTACTCTGTAATATTTTCTGCTACGTGAATTTCACGAAAAGGTCCCCTAAGCCGGTACGCAACCTAGACTCAAAGGCATATACCCAGGTCTGCCTACCCATAGTTGGCTACCCGAATTTCTCTACTACGTCCCTTAACCGAAGGTGGCTGAGCCCGGATTAGCGACGCTACCGCAGCGAATCCTCAGTAGCTAAGATCTTTCTAAGGCATCCCATCGTATATATGGCGGCAACGCTCTCGAGATTTTCAGGGATGCTTCTCAATGGTTGTCAGACGGGGAGCAGTTTGCAACAATCTTTGGAAGACCAGGCAGCTCAGGGTATTCCTAAAAATCTTGTTAAGTAGTAATGAAAAACTATGAAAACCTAGACTAAAATGTTGGCGTAATTCAGCCCACCACTCCACCCATCCAAAAGTTATGCCTACTAAATATCTTATTTGATGTGCATTCTTCCCTTCATATCCTAGCACTTTTCATCGACTTTCAAAACATAGTCATATGTCAAACCTTACTCCATTTTTAACTGATCACTGTTTACAACAGTGATCTCTTTTATCGCTTAGCCCATTTCCACCTCGTTTGCCATAGAATCCTCATCGAGTATACCTAGGTTAAGAGAGAAAGCCCCTTCCGGGATAAAGGAAGCGGCAAGTATAAAGGCAGTAATGATCGTGTACTACACGCCGCCGATATTTTGTATAGCGCGATGAACGTCTCCCCCCTAGGCTCCATCGAATTCCTTATAGACCTTATCTACGTAACGGCCTAGAAGCGGCGATATAATAGCGTAAATAACGATATATATTAAATATAAGAATACCATTACAGCGCTAAGCGCGAATACGTTTCTAGTATCGAACTTAATCCGGGCTAGCGACGCTTAAATATAGACTAAAAGAAAAATATTATTAGCTACTCATCTAAAGGAGATTAATATAAATATATCGAATATTATCTAAATATATTTTGACTAACTTTATAGCGGGTACTAATATAGAAGATACTAAAGAATTAGTAATAAGAGAGCGTCGAGGCGTAATTATAAAATTAGCGTCTTAATTATATTAATAAATAAAAAAATAAATCTAGTCTCGAATAGCTCTCTAAAATTCGAATTCGTAACTATAATTTAATATTAAGTTAAGTTATCTAAGTATCGTCTTATAATAATAGATACTAAGCTACTCTTAAAATAGCGATAATTATAGAGAGTAAAAGTATATTCTAAAAGAAGTTAAATATATCTACGCGAGGAAAAGATAATCTTAGCTTTAGTTTAGATAAAGTTAAGAGAAAAATATTACTAATAACTATCTTAAAGTAGTTTAACTTCGCGACCGAGACTACTTTCTTCTTAAGTAAATCGGATAATCTAAAGATAGTAAACTATACGTAAGAAGCGTACGCGAATAGAATAAATATAATAATAAATAAGAAGTTATTTCTTAATTCTAGTATTAAGATTAATACGATATATAGTTCATTTCTATCTCGTTTACTATAGAATTCTCATCGAGTATACCTAGATTAAGAGAGAAAGTTTCTTTCGAAATAAAGAAAGCGATAAGTATAAAAATAGTAATGATTGTATATTATACGCCGTCGATATTTTATATAGCGCGATAAACGTCTTTCTCCTAAGCTTCATCGAATTCCTTATAGACTTTATTTACGTAACGATCTAAGAGCGGCGATATAATAGCGTAAATAACGATATATATTAAATATAAGAATACTATTACGGCGCTAAGCGTAAATACGTTTCTAATGTCGGACTTAATCCGAGCTAGCGACGCTTAAATATAGACTAAAAGAGAAATATTATTAGTTGCTCATTTAAAGAAGATCGATATAAATATATTGAATATTATCTAAGTATATTTCGATTAACTCTATAGCGGGTATTAATATAGAAGATACTAAAGAATTAATAATAAGAGAACGTTAAGACGTAACTATAGAATTAGTGTCTTAATTATATTAATAAATAGAAAAATAAATTTAGTCTCGAATAGTTTTCTAAGATTCGAATTTATAACTATAATTTAATACTAAGCTAAGTTACTTAAATATCGCCTTATAATAATAAATACTAGATTACTCTCGAGATAACGATAATCGTAGAGAGTAAAAGTATATTCTAAAAGAAGCTAAATATATCTACGCGAGGAAAAAATAATCTTAGCTTCAGTTTAGATAGAGTTAAGAAAGAGAAAAATACCACTAATAACTACCTTAAAGTAGTTTAACTTCGCGACCGAGACTGCTTCCTTCTTAAGCAGATCGGATAATTTAGAGATAGTGAACTATACGTAAGAAGCGCACGCGAACAGAATAGGTGTGACAATAAATGAGAAGTTGTTTCCTAATCCTGGTATTAAGGCTAATGCGGTATATAGTGAACCGGCCGTGCCTGAGACCTCGTAGAATATATGGACTAATGCATCCATACAACGTAGCTTCTCTACGTTTCCACTCACAATATCCCGGGGGATGATCCTTCGGATCAGTTCCACCATTCCGTAGCCGATGCCTGCAAAGCAGTATATTGGAATAATGCCGTCTGTATTGTAGTCACCATAATAGGAGAAATCGTCTTTATCATGAGTCTGTGACCAGTTTGATGGTTTAATGTGACCACCAGTACTCCCGTCGACGATGAGTAGAATGGCAGAAAATAGTCCGAAAACGAAACTGGCAGTCGTCAACACATTCTTGGTAGCGAACCGGCGAACCAGGGGAGCAATGATAATCGATCCAAAGCATTGGAAAGCTTGGTTCAAGCCCGTAAGAAGGCCGATCCGTTCAAAAGTGATCGACGTGGTATTATGGCTAGCAGCGTCGTAATCGTACCGATTGGTAGCCAGAGCAATGATGGAACCGGTAAAAGCCTCCAGACCAAACTTGTAGAACATGATACCAATTATGCAGCGTATAATATTCCGCTTCTCAATGGGACTGAAAGCCCTCCAGTTACGCTGAATTGCTGCCACGGGAGAATACATAACGAATCTTGTAAAATAGTTTGGTTTTGAGACACTTGCCCGTGAAAACAACCGCTCTTTGTCGAGAATTTATATATGCACATCAGCCAGGTTTCGATTTCTTTCTTTTTGCCTTCTTGTGCTCCTGATAGCTCTATTTGCGAATTGAAATCCGTATGCTATGCACGTGGGTGCGCTCTGAGATGGAGATATACAGGTCTGCTGAAGACCTCGGGGAGGGTTGCTATTATCCTGCCTGCATCAAGGAGGCATTCCTCAACCTCATTGGTATTGCCAAGAACGATATTGGACGCCAAGCGCACCGCAAGGCTTGGCCCCTTTCTCCGCCCGCAAAAAGTTGCATTTGAAGGTCTCCGCCACAGACATGTTAACTATGACTTATTCGATGGACATTTGAAAGATGATTGGAAGTTGGAGCTGCCCAGGCTTTGCATGCACCTAGCAGTTGCAGCTACGTAGTACAACTAGAAGTTCTTGTACTCGATGATGCTAGGCGAGTGGGCAAAGCAATTCTGCTGAGCTGGCTGAACAATTGAAGCATCAACAACAAAGCGACCATCCATACCAGCGATGTCACGGTGTCCTTCGAAGCTACACTACTGGACTTGGTAGGGTACCGCAAAGTAACGAATATCAGGTTCATTTTGTGTATCGTGCACTCTGGTGTCGCGAACAGCAGAAACTCGTGTGAAAACAAGAGAGAATTGGGCTAACAGACAGGAGTCCGTTTGACCCTGATGGGCAATTGTGCACTTACTAGAAGATATGGACTTTCACATATGGGACACAGAGGATGGGCATGCACGGGAGACCCTAAAGTCGGAAGACTTCCTCTCATTCAAGGCGCGTGGCATAGTCGAAGCCTTACAATCCTGAGTACTTTTTTGATAGGACATGGGTGCGTCAGCGTGAAATCGACTAGCAGACAAGTTTTCCATCTGATTGTCTCGTTTGTCGGTGTCTACTTTGTGATTGTGTTTTTCATTACCTTATGAAGTGTATGCAGTGGATTAAGTGCCTTCAGTGACAAAGGGTTAGCTCTTTCTCGGCCCTCGACCCGGGATACACTTTTACATTGTGGAGACTGGACGGAAGTAGTGCGAGCTCACCTGCTATTAGCGAGTCCAGTAGTGTTAACGCTTAAATTTCTTTGTTTTTAGCAAGATCAATGAAGGGCGGCTACGACTCAGCCCACGTCCGAGTCGCGCTCATCGTCGCAGGTGACTTGAATCGGATATCACTAATTGTGGTGGGGAAGGGATATTGGCCTGTCTCCGACACAGGAGCAAGGAGGCCAATGAAGCCACATGGACGGAGCGTGTGACTCATGGGAGTTTTGAACGGTTGACTAAAGATGGTTTCTGTCTAAATCTAACCGTCCTATGGCTTGCGGGACAGATAGCGAGAAATGATGGAGCGCGCATTAGGTGGGTTCGACGACAAAGCGCCAGACTCAACCGGAAATCTGAACCTTGCGGCGTAGCTTTCACAATCAACGGAACAGAGATTGTTGCTTCTAACCTGGAGAGCCGACATCTTTAAGCATCTCAGCAGATCCACGACTATGTTCCCTCTGAGTGTCAGTAGACCCAACAAATATGAAAGTCTGTTACGTACCGCCGAGATGCCCAAGGTCTAAGGATGAAGTTTCCTGTACTACCCTTCCATTGACTGTTGACAGCTAGCTGTCTCGTCCACCTAGAAAGAGGTCGACCAAAACCTACAGTCGCGCGGAGCTCGGTGCCGGTGAGGCCGCAAAGCAAACAGCCCGTAATTGGTTCCGTTGCTAATTTTACGGGATGACTGACCTCCAGCAGCCATTCTATGGGTTGATATAGTCCAAGGGAAATTTCTGTGTGTTGTTCTAGACGACAGCAAACGGTCTTCTATTCAGTGAGAAAAATATATTGCAGCGAGCTGGTGTGAGGAGAGCCAGAATCTAGGAGCGTGCGTTTTGTGTCAAATCATAGGGCAATTCTTTGCTCTGTCACTGGGCCAGTGGATTACTTGCCATCACCCAGCCAACGAAAGTGAATCGATGACTTCTCGTACTGGTGAACCAAATCGGACTACCAATTTCCGATTCCGATAACCTCCTAACTCATCTTCCACAGATTGAAGGTTTATTGATAGTTCTGATAGCACGTCTTTGGTGGCTGCTCATCACAGCTGAGTCTGCTTGCGCAACATGCCCATGGACTGGCGTTTGCGAGGAGATGTACGTCGCTTCGGTAAGCTTTCGACATGGTTGAGAAGCTTCTAGATTCTAACCACGAGATCCAACATTATGCAAACACCAAAGTTCGATTCTTCCGTGGTGGTTGCTGTGAGCCTCGTGACGTGCACGGGCCACAAGGCGGTAATACCAAGGTGGTGGGGGTGGGAGGGTCATAGACAATTACTCGATGGGGCCTAGCGTTTTGTCACTGGGCGCCCCCAATTGGCTCTTTCCCTACGCTTTTCTCGCTGTCCGCTCCGCGGGCTTGAGAATAGATGAGGAAGTCTTGCCAAGCAGTGCTTTCTCCTGCCAGCACAGAAAAAGAGATGCCAGTAAAGACACAGTGGTGATAAGAGGTCGGGAAAATATCGCTCGATATCTTGTGATAAGCTCTGTAGAAGAGGAGGGCTAGATAAATGCCGCTCTTGTCGCGTCTGCTCTTGCATGAGTCTGCTCTATTATGGACGATGAATCGCAACAACAAATCTACGGCGTATATACGACAATATCAGACGGCCAGCGAAGTGACAAACGCGGCGGGGGATAAAGCCCAGGCACGAAGGCTGAGGTACTCCCTAATGGATGGAACGCATAGGACGAGTCACTTAGTCATTGCGATATGTCAGGCGGCGGCTTGCTGGCCGGTCGATGGGTCTTCATGTCACCACATTTGCCATTCTTCTAGTCATTATCCTTCTTACCTATGTAGTTCAGTGACGGCAACGCACTCTTCTCTCCCTGCGCATTGCGAGGGGCGAAGTCGACCTTGAAGCTCTCGGAATCAAACGCCTCAAGGATTCTAAAGGTCTCCTCAATGATTTCATCCGTAACGAAACTACCGTCCGCGAACTCCCTTACAACCACATTTTGCACCCGAATGCATCGCCTCTTCCTGCGCAACAGCTCCTTCTTATGCCCCATATACAAGGAATCAGCGTAACTACCAGGCTACTGTCCCGTCAATGTGACGAATCTGATGGTTCGCTGAGAACGACTCCTACGACGGGTGTGCCAGGAACCTAGAAACATACGACAAGTCGGATAGCTGCGGTGGGGATAACTCAAAGACCGGTTAGGATACCATCGACGCCGAGTGCACCTATAGTCATGATACACAACAGTTGCGTCCACGGCCATGGTGGTGCGCTAGCTGCTACCGCTGAATCCCAGATGTAAGCTCAGGCAGAAGATTCAAACACAGAGAAAGAGCCTGCCGAAATCTAGGCTCAAGGGACGCATGCCAGGAAGGCCTGGTTGAGGCAACAGCTGGGAAGAAGGCAGCAGCAGCAGTACGACGAGGATGCGCAGGAGGCGAGATAGGCGGATGCTAGGAGGCCGTTGTGTGAGTTCTCATCATCAAAAACTCCCTTCGCTGATGACATGACAGGGAGACGAATGATCGGCCGGTTCAATCCGAGATGGAATTATCGTAGCAGGACACCGTGATAAGATGGTGGAAACTAAGCTAGATGCGGGAGATATTGTTATAGTCCGTTGGAGAACCTACCGTACTGATTGACACTCTTTTTAATTCTCCGCTCCATAGAGTTTATCTAATACTATTACTTTCATTCTCTCAGAGATATTTTCATAGCTTTCGACTATTTAAAAGTTTAGGTTTAGTTAAAATTAAGGCCCGATTTAGTCACCCGAATAAATCGAAGCCGAAGTCTATATATAGCTCTTAGAGAATAGTAACTAAATCCGGTATCTAGAAGCTACATCAGCAATTTTTCCCGCAGCTCACGGTATTCTTATATACCCAGGGAGCCTAGGGAGCCCACCGTCGCTCACAGCTCTTATATCTAGGCTATGAGCCTCTATAGACTATCTATTTTTAGTAACTTTTATAATATACTTATTATATAATATTATTAAATTTAAAAAGATCTTTTCTATTTCGGAAATAAGGTTTACGCTAAAAGCGGATAACTCGCTAAGTCTTTATCTTAGTGAATATTAACGCTATTAAGCTAATAATTTAAGATTTAGTTCGAAACCTTATATTTTATATATATCTACTTTAATTTTAGTATAATATAATCTTAGTTAGTACTAGTTTAAACGACTAGTATAATTATATATTCGTAAAGTTATAAATTATTATATTAGCTCAGGGCTCTCTTAAAGTAGCCCAGCGAGCCCAGCGGTCTCATAGGCTGCGTAAGACGCAGACTTACCTTGACAGCCCAGGGCTCTCAGGGTCGCGCGGGAAATTTTGCTGATGATGGCTAAAGTATTAGAATTTTTACTAAAGTCTAACTAAGTTAGAGATCTTAGTAATAAGTTCTTAAATAGTATAAACTAGATATTAATAATATAAGATATAAGTAGTCGATGTTACTAAGAACTATATAGTTTAATAGCTAGTATAAATTAGCTACGAAGAGAGTATAACTATCTAGGAAGGAAGGGAGTGTGGTTATATACTTATGTAGCCCTTTCGAATGAGATAATGTAGAATGGTATATTAGTATATTAATATGCTCTAGTCTAATATATTAATAATTTACTTCTTTTCTATTTTAGATATTACGTGACGGGTTTAGCCTCGTCTCTCGAGGCTACCTTATTTTTCGGTCGAGCTTCCTACCTCGGTATACTTACGGTCTACCTAAGGCTATGTCTAACACTATATTTCGCGCGATAGAATATCGATGAGACTTCGAACCTTTATAAAGATCGAGACGCCGAGGCCGCCGCGATCGTGGATCTTATTAGCGATAAGTAGCTTCTAAACGCGGCGTATATAAAAAGTAGAAATCTTATAGAGTGTTAATATAATAATAATATAAAGATAGCGAGCACTTATAGAAATATAACTCGTAACGTTATTATAATTATTAAAGAAGTAGCGAAAGTAACGCGTATCATTCGTAGACGTCTCGTAGACGAGCGCCTTATCTAAAGTAAGCTTATCTCTATCGTCGCCGTTATATAGACGACGTAGATAGCGATAATAGAGTAAATCTAGCGTCTTTAGACGAGAGCTCTTACGGATCTTCTTACGAAGGCGAAAAGGAAATAAGAAGCGAACGTTTAGTAGTTAATTAGTATTTCTGACGACAAGTCCCGACATCGATTGTCTGCCCAGGTCAACAGTAAATACGAACCATCGTGGTAGGGATATGAAAGCATTTCACTCACATTGTGTTTGAGTATACAGCATACTGCCCAATGCCCCTGAATGCAATGCGCCCTTTGCTCTTCAGTCCCTCCTAGAGCACCCATGACTGATTTTGTCCCCTTATTCAGACGTGGACGGAGCTAGAAGGAGTGATTTGTCAGAAAGAAAGAATCCCGCTAAGCGCGAGTTATGAAAAGACAATCCAGGCTCGAGCTGCTTTGGGATGAGGCGCGGTAGGAACATGGCCCGCACAAGCGACAATCCAAATAACTCCAGCTCAACATAAACCCGTTCGTTTTGAACCTGGCAGGTCATTGCAGCCCTGGTTGGGTTTCTACCAAGCCCAAGATCGAGAAACATTGTAGGTCAGACCATTTTGGTGGACGGACGTAAGTCCAAGTCTGCCCCAGCGGAGTGTTCAGTGTCTCTCTAACAAAGGCTTTAGGGCAGGCCCCAAGGAATGCGTTTAGAATTATCTGTGTCTATATAGCGGCCGCTGCAGTACGGCCCAGTTACGGAAGGGACAGATTTGCCCTATTCCTAGGTAGGCTGCCAGGACATAGGCAAGCGAAATACACTGGAAGAGCCAAAGGGATCTGACACGTGATATTGCTATCTTGATGCACTGGAAGGTATGTACTGTACAAGACGAAAGACGAGGATCGTCATGACAGTGCAGAGCTACTCGAGGGTACTTATGGACGGTGGTGGAACACAGGCGCGGTGGCCAGTGATAGGTAGCGGGAGTCTATTGACAGACACTCGGCAGGAAAAAAATTTTAGGCAGCAACGTAGGGGCGGGGCCTTGCAAAGCTCACTAAGGCTGGTCACCAGGCTTAGCTGAAATACAAGTAGATGTCTGCTGTAGCTGCGAGGCAAGTGTAGCCGATCGCTAGAGAGCCGGATCGGGCCCCCTTGTACCCAGTAGCTTAATGCGCTACTACTCAGGGAGAGCTCAGATTAAAGCGGCCTTCGCTCACCATCTACTTAGTAGGATCGAACCGTATTTAGAGTATAGATTTTTCGTCGGTAAGTAATCTCGGTACTTAGTAAGTATGTAGCTGGTGAATGTGTTGCCTATTCCCTAGGAGGTACCAGAAGCCTTCAGGCAGATAAGTCTAGTAATCCTCATCTCATTCACTCACTCACTCACTCACTCACTCACTCCGTTTACTTCATCTTGAATACATCCGCGTCGTAGAGCCACTATCGTACACAACTAACTGCACCCCCATCCGCAGAGTAAATTGCCGTCACTTCGAAAAGGTGCGAAAGAGAAACCACGGCTGGGATATGCTCACGGATTCCCCGCAGCCTTCTCTCCGCTTCAAGCAGTGCATTCACTGCCTGCAACCTCCGTCGACCTCACCATCTCCTCTGAAAGTGCTAGTCTCCAAAAACTATTAGACATCCGCTCGTGTGTACATCCATCTCATCCAAACCTCACTCTTTCGTCTGAAAGGCATGGATTTGTTGGCGCATCTCTCATCTGCTGCATGCCGCGCCTTGATCTGTGCTCAAAACCTTCCATGCTGTACCTCGTGACCGAATGTGTATGGGGGTATCACAAAAGATGCGGTAATTGTACACTGTATCTTCCATCCGCTCATTGCTGGCTGGTGCAAATCTGTTTGGGCCCCTTGTGGGAGCTCATCGGATCCATGGAATCGACGGAGAGCTCCGTTGCCATCCATACGCGTCCGATTCCCCTTCAGCATCAAGGAAATCCAGATTGTAGGCAAACATCAACCTCTCGATCTCCTCTTCGAGCTTGCAGGGATCGCAATCTCAACCAAATGATCCTCATCATCGTCATCATGGTCCGCTTGTCCCGCGAACTCCGAGTCCTGCTCGTCGGGATCATCGTTCATTCCATACGCATTTTCCAACTTCTCTTTCTCCAACGGACTCAGCACTTCCTCGTCAGAACTATTGCTGTTGACTTCTTCCGTTGGAGCCACCATTTCTCCCATTTCTTCGTCCTCAAAAACTTCCAGTGGGCGCCGCTCGAGGCTCGTCCTTGCTTCCAGGGGTGGGTTTTCCGAGTCAATGTCAGAACCAGATCCTTCAGATGACGAATCATCTAGCGACCCATCAAAATCATCATGCGAGGTTCGTCCTTGCATATCTCGACTCGGGGTTGAAGAAAACAAACTGGTCAGTCCTCTGCTAACTGAAAAGCTGTGGTGATCTCCTGTGCTTGGGTTAAGAGAGTTGATATTGCTTCGCTTCCCAAACGACGTAATATCTTGTTCTTCTTCGTCCAACGAAAACGGATCGCCTGCATCGTTGTCGTCGCCATTCCCAAGCGCAGCGAATGGGTCGTCAGCTTCGGAACCGAACTCGGACGCAGCCAATTCTTGCTCAGCCTCTTGTTTATGTCTCGCTAACCGATCAGCCAACCGTCTGCGAGCACGTGATGGCTCGATGTTGAGTGGTGCTGGTGGAGGTGGAAGTAAAGGTATTGGCTGATCAGACTGTTTCCAGAAGCAGAGCATCATTAGCCTAAAAAATAAACAATCGGCGAATTGTATTGGTCCCACTTACGTTCTCCGCCGAAAGACCGCTATCAGCAGCAGAAAGTTGAGTCACTGCCCTTGAATGCTCTTCATCTTCCACATCATCCATATCTTCGTCATCATCGTCTGAGGAGCTTCCAAAACCACTGGAAACCGACCCACTTGAATTGTATCCGGCACTAGTGGCGCTGCCGTTGTTGGACAAATCGATGCTGTCCAGAGCATGTTGGCCGCCGCCCAACCCAACGCCAGCCAATCCGCTCGAAACACCAAAGCCCTGACCTGCATTGACAGCATTCAGAACAGCTTGTCTGGGACCGAGACCGTTATCAGGTCGGAACCCTCCCAAGATAGCATTGTCGCGTTCCCTGGTCTCGGCAAGTGTCTTGGTAACGTATTCCTCCCAGGCTTGGGAATAAATGTAGTCCTGAACCATAGGCGACAGCAATTCTCTGGGGTGACGTTCGCCGAATTTAACGACTTCTTCTGCTACTAGGGTTAGGTGTCCCATGTATCCCAGGCGCATATTCCTCGTTCGTTGTTCCTCATCGCTTCGTCTCTGGCCTTCAATTATCGCGTCAGTAATGCGTCCAGTTTCGAAAAGATCAAATGCTAAAAATCGGTTGTGGCCCCTGTCCATGGGCCCGTTAAAAACTTGCTGCACAACATCATAAACAACGTTGTGGAGAAAGTTGTTCCAAGGAAAGCGGAAGAAGAAACTCTGTCCAGCATTAGCATCTCCCACTGAACGCAGCAGTGAACACATGGTTGCTCACCAAGATCGTTGGAACGACCCTATTCTCCACAAACATGATCTTTAAGTAATCTCCCACCACTGGCGCTTCATCAGCACCGAGTTGGTCGGGCTTGACAACCTCCATTGTGTCATCTTGGGCCGATTGGAACGATTCTCCTTCTGGCTGGCCTCCGTAACCCGTTTCATCAAGTCGGGCTTTTGCGGTCGACGGGCTTGTAGGGGGCTCTGGGCTATTTGCTGTGGGTGTCTTGTTGGGATCTGACGATTTTGCGAACAGTGGTTCAGGTTTGTCTTCTGGATGCGGTGAGATGTCTTCAAACTGAGACTCGCGAGCCGATGTCTGAATATTTGGTTCGTGCTCGTCGGGGGCGGTCATGTCGGTGTCTTCTAGACTTAGACGGCGGACAGTTTCATCCAGCGCGCTGGTGGGCGTCGTCGGTTGATTGTGAGATTGGAGAGGCGATATCGGCTGTTCAGCCGAATCTTGTTTCGAGCCTAAAGAGAGATCTGTTGCGTCGGAAACAGCAACCTTCTCGAAACCATCCTCGTCGTTCAGATTCGCGATGCGTAGTTCTTCTGTCGAGGTGGACCCCGAGGGTGTGAACGCATTTTCGAACCTCGACGAACTCGCCGAGATGTCGACGGTGGAATCCTCCGATTGCTTGTTCGACACAAAAGCCCCAAGCTCTCTTAATCTCTCTCTTTCGGCGTCTCTGGCCTTGATGAATTCTTCACTGCCTCTCTCATTCAGAAGACCCATGTTGCTGCAGTGGAGTAATTCGGCCATCAACTCGCAGGTTTTGAATCGGTCAAAGCCCAGGGGTTCAATCTGTGTTCCCCACGCCGATTTGAGTTGACCTCTCTCTGCCACGGTTGTCTCCTCGCCTTTGGTAACCGTATGCTTGGAGCTGAGTATGAGGCTCATGAAATCTGGAACATGGTGCGCAAACAATCTCAGAAGGGTGCCGAGATAGATCGGATCGTGGTTGGTCGGGGGAGCGTCAGCGCTGTGGCCTTGATCAGGATCGTAATCGGAGTTGTTCTTCCGGATAACTTCGATCACAATTCCCACGCCCACTGTAAGCGGGTTCCCACCTTTGAGCATGTATGATACAAGCTGTCGTATACACTTTTCCGAGACCAGTTGGCGCGTCAGGCCGTTCGGCCCAATACAAGATTGCTCATTTTGAGCCGCGTTCGCAGATATAGTTATGATGGCTTTCAAAAAATCCCCAGCAGAAGTCTGAGTCGAGGAGTTGCATTCGGGCGATAGGTTAGAAAGGAGCATGGGGATCAAGTCTTGCCCATGAAGCCAGTCAACGATGCCCATGCCGCCATCTGACCTGTCCAGACTGATGATTTTCAACAACAGGTCCATCACCATGGGGCAATCAACATGCTGGAGAATGGCAGGAACGATTCCCGGAAGCGATTTGAAAAATTCCAGCATTTCCTCAGTCTTCTTCTCTAGTAGAGTCTCGTTGACCTTTGTGAAATAGCCTGCCTGGAGAGGGTCTAGTGGCGCCGGCCGTCGTAAAAAGTCCCAGAACTCGGTGAGATAAGGGGTGTTGGCCATCAGGGACTCTGTGATTGACCAGGTCTCGCAAGACAAGATCTCACAGGCGACAAAGGCAAATTTCAACCGCTTCTTCTCGGCTTTCTCCTGCTCTTCTTCCAGAGGCTCCGGCTCATCCTCATTATCCGTCGCAAGGCCTTTGCCCTTTTCATCCTCTTCATTCTCGTTGGAGTCAACCTTGGGCCCCGGCGCCACAACGTAGTTCAGGAGAGCATGGAGGTTCGTTTCGTCGCGCAGGTATTCTATCAATTTTGTATGGTGTGACTTCAGCTCCTGAATGAGATCGGACTCTTCCAGCAAGTCTTCAAGCTTGACATTGGGCTTATCAAGAAGGGTATCGATAGAAGATATATTGGAGTAGCCTCCAAACCGCCAAAACATGGTTGCGGCTGCGATTCGGACGCGACCGGAGGAACGCAAGAGGTCTTAGTAATGATACAGTAACGGAGGGGTGTGGTCGTCAAGAACCAAGCCGTGGGAAGTCGTAACTCGTGAATTGAATTATTAAGACATAGACAGGCGGTCCAGCGCTAGTATCAATCTCAACAAGTCAGCTCTTTGGAACCACACGCAGAAGGTGATCAACAGAGAACATGGCGGTGTTCGAAGTCGCCGGGGGCTCGGATTTTGCGACGGCGGTATGTTTACCTGTTGTTACAAAGGAGTGACTGGAAAAGAAGTCGGGACAACCGTCAAAGACGTGAGTCCAAGGACCGTTTTTCACGGGGAAGAGTTTGTTTTCGAGATGGAGGAGATACGGGCGCGCGCGAGAGAGAGGCACCGTGCTCGGTGGTTTGTATGTTGTGGGATGATTGCGGTGACTGGTTGGAGATTCGGCGGGCAACAAAAAAAGAGGCGAAAGGCCAAAGACGAAAGGCGACAGACAAGAGGCCCGCGCGAACTTGGCAACGCAATCACAAATCTCGGGTTTACATGCAATGCAGCACCCAGTGTCTGGGAGCTAGGAGCGGTGGTATTATGCTTGGTGCCTTGGAGAGACTGTGATACAAGCACTGAGAATAGTGACAAGAGCTGTGCTACAGTACAAGCAGCACGGGGCGCAAACAGAGAGGCAAGCGAAGGGAAGGAGACGGGAAGTACGAAGTACTGGGTACCGAGTGTCGAGTGACTTGGGCACGAGAACAAGGATCTCGCTCCATTCTGGACTGAGTTGCTACTCCCGTTTGGCCAACGCCGTGTGGCCCTTTTGCCGGCGCCTCCACAAACAAAGCGGCCCCCTTTTTCCCTCAAACTGCGCCCAACCATGTACCCTACCCGTGCTATCCTGCTCGCCTGGTAGTTATTATTGCCCGCCACGAAATGTCCATGCCACATGGCTCCCTAGAGGGGTGCCGAAAAGCAAGCCGCCGGCCAGCCGGCCCCCAGACTTCTTAACTGTTTCCAGTGAAGCCCACACCTCCAACCGGTCCAAACACCGACAAGTGAGATCAGAAATGCCGTGTCGCATGGGAGAGCGTGACACCAGATGCCGATGAGATGGCTTCGAGTGGCAGAGGAAAAAGGGGCCCCCAAGGCACGTGCGACCTTTCCAGGATCATCTGCCAAAAGCGTTGGGCAGCAGGAACATGACCAGGATATGACTCAATTTGCGCATCTGTAGATCTGTAATAAGTCAATACCTGCATCCCGTGTGGGACGATCCTTACCCCTGGCCTCTCTGCCTTCCCGTTACAACTGCCACGTTGCTATACAGCCCTGCTTTTGCCACAGCAGCTTGCCGTGGGGGAATGAATTGGCGTCGTTGAGCATCCAGATCGGGAATTCATAATTCGCAAACGGCATTGACAGAGTTTAAATAGGAATGCGCATCTTAAAATACAAGTAGATGCCTCCGATAGCGGTCTACTGGGTATGGGGGCCAGGATACTGGGTAGGTAATTGCGAGGTGAGATGGGAGGGAGCAGAGGAGTGAGCGAGCTTGGTGAGCTTGCAGTGCTTGCAGTGGATGCCGCCGGATAAATGTCGGAGCGAAATGACGCACCTGGAAAGCCATGCAGCGAGACAGGCAGCCTCAAGCCTTTAACCCTTCACGGTTTGTTGCTTCATCTGCTTGGTACATACGACACCCTCACGCACAGACGACGACGACCACATCTTCCCCGCATCTCCTCCAATGACCGCGCGTATCCATTAATCCCATACCTCACGCAAAGATGAATCGCCTCTTCGGGTCAAAGAATACGGCCCCAAAGCCCTCCTTGAACAGTGCCATACAAAATGTAAGCCCCCCCCCTCTCCCCCTCCGGGCGACTTGGGAGAGTCTGACCCTACCGCAGGTAGATACAAGAATCGACTCCATCGATGTCAAGCTCGCCAAAATCAATGCCGAGCTCTCCACGTACCAACAGAAGCTCTCCAAAATGCGCGACGGCCCCGGGAAACAGGCAATAAAACAGAAAGCCCTCAAGGTCCTCCAGCGGCGCAAAATGTACGAATCTCAGCGGGACCAGCTCCAGCAGCAGTCGTGGAACATGGAACAGGCCGGGGTGATGCAGGACAACTTGAAGAATGTCATGACCACCGTGGACGCGATGAAGACGACGAACAAGGCGCTGAAGCAACAGTATGGCAAGATCAACATTGACAAGATTGAACAGATGCAGGATGAAATGGCAGATCTGATGGAGATTGGCAATGAGATCAACGAAAGCATAAGCCGCGCTTACGACGTGCCTGACGAAGTTGACGAGGCCGAGTTGGATGCCGAGCTCGAGGCGCTGGGCGAGGATATGATGTTTGAGCAGGAGATGGGCATCGGCGAGAGCACACCGGGTTTCTTGCAGGATGAAGTCGCTCCGCCCCAGTTCGTGGATGAGCCTCCGGAGCATACAAAGGTCAAAGAAGCTGCGGGGGGTGTTGGCTAGGAGTGTCTTCTTGGGATGCGAGCTACTGCTTTTCTCCTTATCACTGTCTTGTCGATCCTGCAAACTCCGTCATGTCGCGTACAAGCGTGTCATTCTCCATCATCCATCATTCACGGTGTCAAGTATTCTTCCTCAAATCCTGCGTCCAGGCTCTGACGGCTTTCGGACCCTCGTGCGCTGCTTTGAATAACTGCCGCTCACTCTCGTCCAACCCTCGCAGGAACTCTGCTCCCTCACCCAACACGCCGCGGGGATTGTGCGCCTGATCTGCGATTTCTGCCGCTCGTTCTTTGAATGTCTAACCCGCCCCACACACCGCTCGCATCAATATCGGATTTCCGAGACTAGAATCATACAACGCAACGCGAGAACAGGGGGCAAGGAAAATGGAGAATCACTCACGTCTAACAAAGTGTCCAACACGGCACGATCGTCGAACAACTCCATGATTCGTGCTCCGAGGGCGTAGAAGTGCGGTGCTTGGGCGCGCAGATCGACGGTTTTGGGATCTGCCTTCAGCGCGTTGATGACGCGCTGTTGAAGCGGCGCCGGGAAATCCAACGTGACGAGCTGCGGAGAGCCGGGCGTGTTTCTGATCGAAGACGAGCCCAAAGATCAAAATCGGCACTTTCTCTTCTCAAGCGCTTTTTGCGCCTTGTGGAAGGAAGCGTGGAAACTTACCCTGTAGACACCGCCAGCATGACGCCCAGCCACATGGGCAGATCAACCTTCGTGCCCGCCTTAACCTGCGCGTCTGTACATCAGCACACGCGTGCTCGTTTCCTTCAGACGCGACCAAAGACACAGGGGCATTAACTGACCGTGCCACCGGCATTGCCCTCTATATATCCGAGGCCAGGCACGTCCAATTCGAACGTGCAGGGCAGTTTTTGCGAGTCGGTCAAGATGGCGTCGACATCGTAGTAAGAAGACATCCTTTCTCCGGGGTCAGCCGCCGACCCTACCGGATTGTCAGGTACTGCGAGGGGTTCATAGGTGAGGCCTAAGGATCAATGAGCATGGGGTGAGAAGAGAGTCGACACAGCACGGTAGGAGACAAGACGTATGATGCTGGTGTATATATACTCATGTATATACCTCCTGATGATAGATACATACCTGCAGTCGAGGCCGAGTTTGCCAAGCCGACCAGGATGCCGGAGCCGACGGACTACCGAAACGGGAAAACTGGAACTTTTGTCGGCTGTCTCCCTTTTTGTTCATTCTCTGATCGCGTATCTAATATCTCTCATGATGTGGTTCGAACCCGTCATCCACCACGCCTTCAATGCAGCCACCCGTGGTGTTCCTGCCGTTGGCCCAACACAAAAATCCACTGCTACTGTATCTATGGGATATATATCCCGTGGCCCTTTCGAAAATCTCGCCGCGCACTTTGAGACGTCAATGAATTCGGATATGAGTGCTGTACTCTCTGTCCACCGCCTTGAAACATGTTCCATCCATCAAGTTTAGAAAGAAAGACTCCCCCACCAGTCGAAACGCCCCGGGCCTTTGATCACTCGGCCTCAAGATAAAGGGGACTTTGCCCCCATTCAGGAGAGAAATGCGGTCCCCTCGCCTCACGATATTTGGTGCCACTCCCCCCAGGCCCGTATTTGTCACAACAAATCTCCACCCTTGCACGGGGCCCTTGAGGAGCGACAGGTAGGCTTTGCTCTTTTCAACAAGCCCAACGAGCCCGTCGTCTGCGGCTGAGCATTCCTCCTCCGGAGCAGCTGATTCAGGCTCCAATATGTTGGGATCAGCCTCGAGGTAGGAGGTAATGGCCTTCTGCACCAAACCCTGCTTCTTGGAACCTTGGTATTTGTCCTTCTTCAAGATTTTTCGCAGTGCCTTTGACGACGCGATCACATCGGGGTCTTCGGGCTCGACATATGCAATGGGAACCTGCCATTTCACACGTTCGCGGTCGCTTTCACTCTGTTGAGACAAATACTTGTCGACCATTTTGTCGACTTCTTGAATGTACATTTTCAAATTTTTGAAGGAATCGCCACCGTCCGGCAAATTAGAATTTTTGCTCACCTCCACGATATGGCTCAAGAGCACTCCTTGGACGCAAATTTCGTGGAAGTCTTGCTCCTTTGTGACGGAAAACTCTCCCTCGGAGTCTCCGGACGCATTGTAAACACCGCCCCGGTCGAAGGAGTCTGAAAGGCTAATCTGTCGTGGCACGGTCCAGTCAGGTATCCAGGAGGGGAATCGATCAGACTGGGGGTTGAGACCAGCCCGAGTGAGGAGCTCTATACCGTGTCCATCGCACACGAAAGCCTCGGCAAATCGACTAACAATAACTTCGAAGTCGCTCTGATAGTCTGGCTCGAACTCATCTCTGTCGCCGTCAGCCGCAAGGCCAAGCAAAGCAAATAACCGATCTCGCATTCGTCCTGATTCGACATGCCTGAATGTCTCTAGCATTCGAATCAATGACCAGCGAGTGTGCCGCGCTTCCCATTCGCGATGCCTAGCCAGGGTTAGGAACGGTTGCCAAGCGGTCCGGTCAACTTTTGGGATGCATTTTATGTCTCGCTCGACATGCTCAATGGCGAGGAAAAGGTCGTCCCAGTCGATGATCCATTTGCCACACACCACTTTTACTACCGGCGCTGCAATTGCTTCCTGCACCACCCAGGCTCTTCGAAACCATGGACGTTGAAAGAAGGCCACGATTTGCTGCCAAATAGGGTCTTCCGCTCGGGGAATATTCATCTCGCTCCACGAGGGCGCACACGCTGGCAAACACTTTGGCCAGTGCTTCTCGCAAGTGCCATAAATTCCTTTTGCCCTGATTTGCATCAAAGTTTCAATAGCACAACTGCTCTCCTGGTCTGCCCCCAGGAAAGCCAAGGTGCAATTGGCTTCCTGGAAAATGCGGCCAAGAAGACGAATCTGGCTTGGTTTCTCGGTAATCTCGTCCTGCTGGTTGATACAGATGGCATCTACCCAGAGGGCGATCGAATTCTCCCTCCGCCGTAGCCTGCGGAGCGCCGCATCGAGCGAGGTTCGGATGAGTAAGTCTCCATCTGGCATCGAAAGCCTATGCATGCTCTGGTTCTCCTCGCCCCAGGTGTAGGATAGCGTCTTATAGATTCCTGCATGTTCGAATGCAACGGTACAGATCATACCACGAAGAGGATCGGTTGGCTCCCCGGGAAAAACCGTTAGCAAGCGGATTTCGCCCTCCCTCAGAGGCTGGTAGTTATACGTAGACTTGACATCTTTGGCGAAGAAAGTGCCACCCGTTTCCGGTGTTCTCCAGGGGCATAAATCAGGCAGAATTTGTGCTTGCATTGTGGAAACACTGTGTTGATTGCTTTCGATCGCTCTGTGCCCCGCTGCAGCTGTCCTAGAACCAGCAACCCTAGGCATTGAGGACTCTACCATGGTCTCTATTATTTCGCAGGCCCAGCCAGGTCGAAGTTTCAGGATCCCAGATGCGAAAAGCTCCCAAGGCTGGAAATGATATTCGAAATAAGGATGTGTATACATGTCGCCAATCCGAACGAGAATCAACATGAGGCCACTTGACTCATTCAGCATTTCATTGAGCCAGAAATTGTGTATCTGCCATGAAGTTTAGCCAAGCTTCCACATGGTCGCAGCAAAGGTGCCGCAACGTCAAGATTAGACAGTCTGATATGTGAAGCGGATAGAGAATTCAGCAGAGGCATCACACTCACATTTTCCATTTGTGTTGTACTCCAAGGTATGGAGGCATCCGAGCCATAGCCAGAGGATGCAATTTCAAAAAAGAAGACTCTGGACTCCTTTATCCGCTGGATGAGGTTTGCAGGAGCTCTCGGGAGGAGGAAATTCCTTGCGGCGTCTCCCATGCTATCACCCACCAGCATGAAGGGGAAACTCGAGGCCCAAGAATGATCCTCCCTCTCTCCAAAACCTGGAAGTCCAGCCCGTGTCCTCAGGGGACTGACCCAATGGATGTTCGGGTCGTAGAAGCGTCCCAACTCATTTTCAAAGACTTGAGACAGCTGAAAGGCTGTGTCAGCAGAGAAGCTCATTCAGGTGTGATACTACCTACCAGACGCTCTCCTAGATACTGCAGCTCTCGGTCCGGGTCGGGGCACTGGCTCCAGTACCATCTCGTTTTGCCGTCAGTAAGATCATCAGAGAAGTCGATCTCGCCGTCGATAATATTCATCATCTTCAATCGCCTATCGGCAAATTTCCCATGTCTGTGGTTTCCGGCTCTTTTCTTCAATTTTCTACGTCCAAGTCGCAGCGTAAAACCGTCAAATGGACCTGCCCAATCAGAGCCGCTCGTGGAATCATCATCGCTATCGGTGTATCGAAGGGGATTTGGGACCTTCACGAGACCCCCCGAAAGACTTAACCAGCGGGCCGAAGAGGATTCGCCTACATTTGTCTTGTTATCTCAAATATTTGGTTACGCTGGAATTGACCTGAATGGGAAGCTTGCATACCAGAATTTGGAAGAGCGACATGAAGCCCACTCTTTTCAAATGTTAGTTGAGAAGTTGCAATACTGTCCTCACCAAGCGCTGCATACAACAATGTCACGCTAGCCGGAGTGTCGATACCACAGTGCTTCGCAATCTCATCTACAAGCTCGAAAGAAGGGTATCTGGAAGTGTTCTCATGTTCTGGGACGTAGATCTGCAAGGTGTTGTTGCTTAAGGAGGCCGCTGCGCGAGCTTTACAACCCGTGCCTTTGTATTGATGTCCTTCGTGGCTGATTTTATAGGTTGTTATGATTGCGTCAGCCGTACTGACGCGGATATTGTTCAACTGTTTCAATATCCTCTCCCTCTCAGAATCGGATTTGGACTTTGGGATTAAACTAATACGCAAATATACGTCAGCGGACAAGAACCCAAGAGAACGTGCTCAATAGCGAACGCGCAGGAATGTATCTCAATTTGACGGTGCTTACACATCAATGAAGGGGACACGACGGCGAATGTATTTTGACTTGGAGTCGGAAAACTTGAATGGTCGATGTGCAATTGTGTTGCTCTGCGCAAGCTTCGATAGCCTCCGAGCGTCCAGTTGCAACGCTCTCAGAAGGTCTTCCATGGCAACAACATCAGAAACTGAAAAGGCTAGAAGAGGCACGACACCAATGAAACTCCCACGTAAGTGAGATCTGTCTGCAATAAACCATTTCGATGTGTCGTCAGCAGCATAGAAGTTAGGGAGAGTCGACTGGTTGCCTTTCATGGTGATTGGAAGTATTGGTTTGTTTCGAAGAAGTCGTACAGTGCGACGAAATCCTCGGGCGCTCATCTCTGGCATTACCTTGCTTAATTGCAAGAAGCACTCAGTGATCTCGTTGAGCTTGGTCGAGGGTTTGACAGATGCTGCTTTTTGGACCAGAGTTGGGAGCTGGCCCTGTGCCATAACCAATAAGGAGCGGAAAAAACTGTGGCAGCTAGGGTACTCTTTCTCGGGAGTTTTCCCAAGGTTTGCGCACTCGTCAACGGTGAACCAGCAGCTCGACTCTTTCGTTCGGCCACGCTTTAATCGCTGGTCAACTGATGGAAGGTAGATTAGAGCATTTTCTTTGAACAGGTCCCTGTGCTTTTGTTAGCTGTTGTTGACCATATGTGGTTTGAGCTCACTCAATCGGGTCATCATTGCTATCGAAGCGCGACTGCAGCGCCTCATAGATATGTGTGAAGGCTTCCTTCTGCGGACGGGCTGTTTCTTTGATCCAAATGAGACAATCGATGTAATAGGAAACATCATTGTGCACGTACACGTCGAAATTTTCAAGCATTGGGCGCATGTCTCTGGCCTTACGTTTATCCATCGTTAGGACAGGCATCGTGCAATGGTCAAAGTCTTCCTCTAGAACAGGATCCAGTCCAGGGATGACAGTGGTTGAAAGATATTGTTGGCCATTGCTTGTTTCCACCTTGAGACTGCGGATAGCTTTTACTAAAGCATCTCTCGATGTAGACAGCTCATCGGCAAGCTCTTCTGACGTATCTGGCCTTATAAATGGATAGTAAACACTCCAATGATCATGCAAAACACCTAGAGCATCGGCTGTTGGACACTTTTCGAAAATGGTCTTGAACTCGTCGGACAGCTTAAAGCCTCCTCTCGATGCTTTGGAAAACGTCACAAGCCGCGGTACCTTCGAAAGATAAAGGTTATGAATCAAATATGAGATGAATCTCTTATCCCCATTTGAGCTTGAAATGTATTCTGGGTGTATCAGCGGAAAGATTTCGGGTAGTCGACGAAACACCTTGGCTGTAGGAGAGTTGTTCTTGAAGCCGCCAGGTATGTAGAGCTTGGAACCTTTAAGGTATTGACCATCAGAGGCTACGAGCCATAGGTCGGTGGGAATCCATCGTTCCTTGTATAGGAGTCTTGCGTGGAAGATCAACTGTGTGCGGGTGAATAGCTCTGGCCTGAAAGTGCGGGAGGCATGGAGGACGCTAATGTGTTCGCACAATAAAGTATCTGTGACTGTTGCGACTCCCAATTTCTCAAACAGTTCACGTCGATCTACCTGTTCCATAATATCGTGGTCCACTACCTGAAAGCCCGCGTGGTGAGCTGAGAGATTGGCGTGCCGATGGCTTTCGGAGACAAAGACTGGTTGTGTCGCTGCGCAGGTCCAGTGCCCATTGGCAAGGGGGATGATATATAGTTCTCGTAGGGTACCCTTGTGTCTCACGACTAAATTGAGGTTGATCAAGATTCTTGCGAGCTGTGCGTGCCACGAGGCTTCGCGACGGCGATAGCTTGGGGCGTCGCTGACGATCATCGACCTAAGATCGCTGAAGAACTGCTCACTACTGAGGTGGCGGACGCTAAACGACGATAGGATTGACGTAATAGCACTAGTGGAGTACTTTGATGAAAGGTAGCGTGTCTCGGTGGAAGAGCTCAGAGTGAAAGGCGTTCCCTTTCGATCCGCATATCTTTCAGGATCCACATAGGTTAGCTCTGAGGGTTTGGCCATGCCTTGAGCATAAGTCTCTAGGACTGGCTCAGCGTTCAAATTTGCCAGAATAGAAGTCCGGGTTTCCTGGAAAAAGTCGGCCGTTCCAGGCCCGGGAACATAGAGCGGCCACTGATATTTGATGGGGCTTTCATCACTGTTGAAGCGTCGAACAGCTCGCACAAATGCATCCGCCACGCCGTCTCGAAGGCTCTGATTCCAGGGGGATGAGGTGTCGATTTGCTGTCGGTTAGCGGTCAGTAGAAAGTCGCCCTGGAGTGCAAACTAAGGGAGTGGTCAGTCCTATTGGGTTCAACTGAGAGCTAGGAATTTTACCTTGAAACCGTAATTGTTTACTGGTAGGAATGAATACACATTATGTCGTAATGATCGCACATCCCAAGAAGAGAGGTCAGCGGGAAACGCCAGTATTAGCTCCGATTGCACGTGGTTTGGTCGAGCCTTAACAGGACTCAACGAAAGAATGTGATGATGTTCGACCAGGTAATGGAAGTTTTGCGTCACTGAACGCTGAGAGACTGAGAGCTCGCGGGCGGTTCCAGAATCGGTCCTTCGAATGTTGCGGGACAGATACGTACCATCTGAGAGTTGAATGCGGAGGTCAATCTCGCGAATTTTCCTGAGGAATAGCAGGGAGACATGTTCAAAAGTGCGCAGTCTTTGCTCAAGATCTGATGCATCGTAATCTTCGTCGAGCTTGAGGTAGAAGGATGTGAAACCTGGAAGGCTTGCTTCTGGGAAGTCTGACCACGTTGGTGTGATCATACCAAGCGGTTCGTGCTTGTTGAATTTGAAGCGGTAGTGACCGGAGCAGATCCAGACTTGACTTGCAACCCTGAAAACACTCTTGAATCCGATACCCTTTTCGCCAGTGTACCGACTGGCATCGCTCTTGAAGCGTTTCGTACTCTTCTTGATATCACATATTGCTCTCACGTTCTCCTCCGAGAAGCCTGTCTCGTTGCAGTCTACACGTAGGCTACCAGGCCTGTATGTAAGTTTCACCATCGGATCAGTGCATGTGAATTCACTATCGTCAGCATTCTGGAGCAATTCTAGCAGGAATTGCGCCGAATTGTCGTGGAGGTCGACGGTGACACTAGACGAGGGTCAGCATGGCGAAGGCACTAATTTGGCCGCGCCAACACCAGCATACTTGAGTAGTTCGTTCAAGGTAGAAACAAACTCATTTGTGACCAAGCACCAAAGCTTTGATCTTATGCTTTCAACCAGCGCCCTCGCCTCGACTTCTACCGCCATAATGAAGACTTAGCCCGCGAAAGTCTCCAACACAGTTGTAGGTGGCGGCATTCGAATAGCTTCCAACCCTTACGACACTCAGGGGGGATTGGAGTATTTCAATAGAGGGTGTGTACGTTATGCCGGCCAGGAATCAAAACAGCGAAATGGCCACATAGAGAAACATGGTGCGTTCGACCATGATTGAAGATTTGAGATATACTGCAGCAGAACGAGCCTGTTGATGTCCCGGGATAGTATCTAGAACCGGGAGCCACGAAGCTCTGCGTCAAACCAAGGATGAAAGCAGGAGACGACCCATAGTGTCGAACTTTGTTCACACCGCCTTGGTGTTTGGTGACGAAACAAAAGGCCCAGGGGTAATTCATGTTCGAGGTCCCGAATGAGGCAAACAATACGGGGTTTGGCCAAAGTTCCTGCGCCGGTATTTTGTAAGGTAACAAAAGAAAACACCGGTGACTTTTGACAGCTGGCCAAAGGACCCGGCAGCAAGTGTTGACTCCCGACCATAGAGGACAGGTTATCCTAGCGCACTACAGAATTCTCCACACACAAGGTCTCTGCCACTAGATACCGTAGTGTTCTCTCTTCTCGTAGTCAATCGATCAAGTTATCACGGACCTTTCGTCCAACAGCATGCCGCAACATAATACCTTCTTGGTTAGAACGCGGCAGCGAGGGCAGGGTAATGGGCCCGATTGGGCCCCGATTCGATCCAAACCCCAGGTCCGACACAGAGTCAAATGCTCGTTGGCGACCCGGGCCAGCAGCCTAATTGGCTCTGATGTGTGACAACCCGACGCGGGAATTTTGAAAGCTGCAAAAGGTGCGGAGCAGGGACTTGTCCTTATTTTGGACACATTATGGGCTTCGGGCGTATGTTGATGAGAAGTCCACCTGATGTGTCTAACCTCGTAAGCATCCATTTCCTCGTAGACGACTAGAGGAAGCCGCTCATGGACCCTAAACACCGCTCACTAACGGCCTTTTCCTCCAAATCAGATTATGTGCTTAGATCAGACGCTCAGAGTCGGTCAGTGCCTCAATTAAGATTCTGCGTCTCTAGAGCAACTTCTGATGCGATTCCATGGTAGCGTTAAGGATAGGAACTTACTAGGGTTTATTATAAATTATCAAAACAAGCCTTGTTGGAAGGTAGATAGTCGGTCATTAGGAAGCTAGATTAGGCCCTAGCTCAGTCTATTTTTCGACAGGTATTCGGGAGATGCTCAGGGGAGTAGTTAGCGAGGCGAGGGCTCACGGGGATGGACCGAGTCTGCACAGCACAGACCCACAGATCTGTCGTCCAAGAGACAACCGTCTGCATAATAACATCCCGTGAATGATAGCCCTTGTTTCTACCATGAAAAGATATGAATATTTTGTCACTGAGAGCAACCTTGTTGACATACGAAACTGTACACACTACGGCCACTTGGGTCGACAGAGAAGAGATTCTCAGACTGGAAAAGGATAAGGTCAATGAATATTATTGCGTGAGCAAGGACCTATTGATAGCCTGAAGAGTGGAAGGGTGGATGGCGTGGAGTAGCTAGACCGATATCGCTGGTATCATAATCATCCCGATCGGCGTTTCCAACCTCCCACCGCTGGGCCATAGGTGAATCGCCGTGTCCCATAAGCCCACTGCTGCTGAGTAGGCCCTCTGCTCGTTCGTCTCCAACGCGGGCGCCTTTGTAAGGTATTGCAGAGCCTAAATCCGTTGGTTTGCTCCAGTTGTGGCGGCGATGCGTCCCCTCGAAGTCAGAGTCTTCAGGATAGTTTACCCCGTAGCTGGCGTCTTGATATCGGCGCTTGCGACCAACGCACACCCACTTGGCCGCACGTCCTATGGCCTTCAAGATATCCCACCAGTTCAGCGCGTCGACCAAGACTTAGACGCCGAAAGGGCCGCCCTTGTACCCGCTCGTCGTCAGGCCATCCTCACCCACTACCCACTTTGAGTCTTTGACATATGGACGGTGCGAGTAGGCCCAGACATGGAGTAAAGAGACGATAGCCATCTCTGCGCAAAGCAGGGTCGCTGCCAGGGAGACGCTGAGGTCCGGGGTTTGGACATACTTCGTGGCCTTGAATGCGCCTAAGCTCAGAAATGCTTATGAGCAACTAGTTCCAAGCCAGCAGGTGCGACGATGGAACCCATGGGGATACAATACATTCTGGTAAGTCGAGACATAGAGCACGATATTGATACAGAAAACTTGCAATTTGGTGTTCCATTGGCGAACATCGCAACATTCTGCGAATGGTATTGATTAAGCCACTCTAAAGGCGTTAGAACGAGGAGATATCCCACCGAAAATTTGGGTTGATGGTGTCCGAGGGAATTTAATCTAAGACAATTTTTCTAGATATGTATTGGGTCTGAACGGTAAGAGGTTTGGGGAGCAGGGACAACTGACGTAGGATAAAACGACAGCGGAGGCGGTATTGAAGACCAAAATCCGTGACAATTCGGCAAAGCAGTGACCATTAGTGATCGTGCATCCAAATCCCCATATATGAGCAAGGTCAGGTTGAAGTGGAGCATCGATGCAATAGCGGTTGAAGATTTGATCAATGACAACAGCGACTGATGTAATCACTAGGACAAAACAGTATTGAAACACTCCAAAGAAGATGATCTGTCAAAGTGAGAAACAATCCTAGAATCCTCGTGGCTCTCTTACATTAAACCATGTCAGACCGCTCCGCGGGTTGCGAAAAAGTCCCTGGTAGCGCCGCCTCTCACTTTTGTAGCCAAGATATAGGCCACCCCAATTTATTTGGTGTAGTAGTCCTGAAGGAAATCTTTTGCTGATGGAGATCCGGGGCTATTTACGAGTTCAAAAAGTTGAAGAAAGACGCAAGGCCAAAAGCGGCGCAAGCGTTGCCGATGAGGAGGAAGTAGACACTGTGCCTATATTATATGGCAGCAAGGAGATTGCTACCGCTATAGACAGGTATCATGAAGAGTATTCTCGTAACACTGACTGTGCCATTAGCCTCTGGGGTCCAGATCCAGACAGAGGACTCACTGTTTCTGCCGCGACGGCTGCAAGTAATGGGTGGCATGCAACAAGACCCTCGACGGGGAAAGCAAAAGCTTCAATCTCAAGCGACTTCAGGGGCTAGGCCAAAGCCTCGCCGACTCAGTTGTACTAACGGATAGGCTAAGCCTTTTGGTTCGTCTTGAAGTAGAGAGAGCGAGACAACTTTCCGTTCCCCGCGCCACAACCTTGTCCCGTGTACCTGGCGTTGCTGATTTTACGCCTAGAGGCTATGTCGAGCATCTAGAAGGTGGTTCATCATTTTGGGGCGATCATTGGTAAATAAAATTGCCAAGATATTGATTGTGGTGACTGCTGATATGATCTTTGTAACAGCATACATCCGTCCTGGTTGCTCACCTCTCATGGCGATGAACGCTTTATCTGGTCGTGATCGTGAAAATATTCGCATCTCAATAGGCTTCATCATGTTCTTTGATTGGTTTCCAGGATTCATTGGACCCTATCCAGACGGCAAGAGTAGAGTAAGGAATTTAATAAGCTCGATGTTGTCTATTGTTGTTCGGCGGAGGCTTGACGACGTTCTTTCACTAGTGTTCTCTTCCATGGAAATCCCTTTTTAAGGGGGAGATGTTCGTATGCTTGCTCCAATGCTAAGCAAAGGCAAGAGCTGTCCATTGCCGTAAAAGTGTGCCAAGGGTCATCGGCGAGCCATTACTCAATTCCCCTTGTGGGAGGCCGTCATTTCCGACAAGATTGAGATTTTATATCCTCTATATATAGTCACCATTTCAGAGGATTCATTTTGCGCCTCGGCGTCGTTTTCGCTTCATACGATTTGGTGCAAGTGAGAAGCAAGTCGGTATCCACAGGTGAGAAACTGCTCTCTATGCCGTGGTAGATGTCGTGATGGACCAGCAGATCACCTACGAAGTTTAAGCACTTCGAATAAATCGACAGGAGGCGCTGCAAGAATCGCCGTTTGTAGTAGAACTAGGCGATCCAACATGAAGGGTGAAAGCGAGAGTGAAAGGTGAGAGAAAGAGTTGACAGGGTGGAGGTCAAGAGGAGCCTAAAAGCAGCAGGCTCAACCTGCTCTGGGGAATGCGCACGTGAGCCGCGAGTCAGACGCGTCAGTGCCGTTGGCCTCAAATTTGCGAGGGACGCGCAAGGACGCGTTCCCGAAAAGATTCTCAAGCCCATCAGACCTGCCAAGCTGCCCCTTGTTCTGCTTTTCCTTCCCTCACGTCCAAGAATAAATGAGATGAGCACGCAAGCGAACCCTCCGCAGTCTGCATCCCAATCAACCTCAGCGGGATCGACACGCCCGCCTGTGACGCTCGGGCAGACCACCCATCTCGACCCAGGTGCCTACGTCCGCGGCACGCACGCCATCGCAGTCGGTGAACATGACTTGGTGCACCCCAGGGCTCAGCTGATTGCTGTGCACGGACCGCTGTCTATCGGCGACAAGTGTATTATCTCTGAGAAGTGTATTATCGGTGGCCCTGTTCCGAGCTCAGGCGGTTCCGCCACTGATCCGACTTCCAAAGCCTCTGGTGCCCCTGGAAGCGGGAGTAACCAGCCTAGCCCGTTGATTAATCAGGCTGGTGCTGAGGAAGCCGATGAGGAGGAGCGCGACCCAGTGAAAACTGTCATCCACGATGGCGTTTACATCCATCCAAGCTCACAGGTCCATGCCGGAGCAACGATAGGCGAAGGCGTCCTAATTGAATCTCACGTGACAATCATTGGAAACGTCATCATCGGATCACACTCGAAGATCTGTGCTGGGGTTACTGTGGATAGAGATGTGCCGGATTGGACGGTTGTATGTGGAAATGGTGATATAAAGCGACGGAGGAAGAAAAGGTCTGCCGAAGAAGATCAGATAGAGCTGGTCGAGATGCTGAGGCTCAAGGCGATGGACAAAGAACGCGAGGGAACAGTCACTCTTCTGAGGGCGGCGGCTCGGATGGCGAGTTTGGCCAAGAAGAAGTGAGCGACTCATACAGACGGATTTCAACGTCCGGTTTGAAGAACCCTCGTGTCTAAACCCTGGAACCTTGGCTGTGATGCCACACAGTCATTGAGGAAGCAGAGAAGACGACCTGACGCGACTGAGAAAGGAGCCGATCAGAACTGCTCTGCAAAAGAATAATACCACCCTCCCAGAAGGGCCATCCAATAACTTCGCCTTCAGAAACATCAACGCAGCTGTCCTTGGCCCAGACTACCAGCAATCAGAAGCTCGCAACAGCTTCTTCAGCGGCAACACAGCAGATTACGCCTGCTATTACAGTTGTGGTCATATTCGGTCGACACTGCGTACGCGGAGCCAGAATCAAACGCAGCTGAGGAACGGCATTGAGTTATTATCGTGAGATGATACTCGGCGGACCAATATTCCCATACTTGCCGCCTCTCTCACCTCTCCAATCGACAAAATTCAGGCGATGCTCATCCAGACACGTCATTGGATATTGATCGCAGTATTGAGCTCTTGATCACCCACCCTGCCAATAAATATCAATAAAATGTACCGACGATGAAGGAAGGGCAGCTTGTTTCATGTTAAGAGACCCTGAAGACAGCATTTGGCTCCAAAGAAAGTCCCATTCCCACCAGAAGCGGTGCCAAGAACTGAAGTTTGTCGCAGGGTCCCCGCAGTGCACAACAGCAACGTACCCTGGTAATTCCTTTCCCATATCCCCAGACAGTCCAAATGAATCCGAGAACGTGGTACAGCCATCAGTTGAAGTCTGGTATCGGGAGTGAGCTATCGAAGACTTCTACCTCGTACCTCGAAAAAACAGTTTTCACATGCGAAGAGTCAACTCAGTGGTGCACGGTCAAAAGCGAGAAAAGCGTTGATGTGGAGGCTGGTTGTGCGAGAGACCGATGCGAGAGAATTGTCAATTTTGTGGATGCTTCACTCCCAGCCACCTCACTTTTCCCCCTCTCCTCGACGAGTCGTTGAAGCGCCACATGTCTCGTATCGAGGAAACGTTCTATCATTTCGTGCACAATTGCTCTAGGTTTATCTAAACACTGCCCCGTCCTCGGCTTGCTCTTCCTGAAGATGGTAACGATCCTGCATTCTAGTAACATCGTCTCTCCACTGCCGAGAGAATGGATGATGTGGTGGAGAGCACTATTATTCAGCCATGCACACCCATGGACAGCGGCACTCACGACGTTAACGGCCCTTTAGCCCATTACAGAGCACACACTGCCTCGAACAGCCACTACAGTGGGCGGGGGTTGGCCTTTTCCTGGATTGAGCTTTGGGGGCGATTTTTGCCCACACTGTGTCCCAGAGCCTCATGAGCCCGCCTCTCTCTCCAGCTCGATTTTCTGCCTAAGCGTGCAATGCCACATCAGTCATCGCAAATTCAGGCGCCCGCAGCGGCCAACCGCCTATGCAGCCATTCAACTACCTTGTGGCCGGCCCTCGGTTTGAAACGTAACCAATAAACTGGGGACCTTCGAAGTGACCTAGGAGTACTCCGTCGAGAGACCTGTCACTCTTTTTGTTCGCACCACCGACAAAAATAAGTCCAAAACGGACGGGACGGGGCGACCATGTTGCTTGTCCTCCACGCATATATGCTCAAGCGTCCGCTGGAAATCTTTCCGATCGAGGACTGAGACTCACTACCAAATGTCAGATTATTAATTCAAGATGGTTTTGCGTCTGCATTTCTGTCTATTAGTGTTTGTTTCCTTGATTTCAACGTCCACGGCTGCCGTACATTTCAAGCATTGGTATGGGCAGTTCCGGGATGTGTTTGAGCAAATCATGGAGAATGATTGCCAAACGGAGTATCAAACTTACCTGCACAAGGTCGCCCCGAAAGATTATTTGAGCGAATACGTTACGCCGGTCATCGACTGTATATTGGAAAACCTGAACGAAACCCGCAAGTCCAACATGGCAGCCGCTGCAGTCTTGTTGGGCCTGTTGCCGACAACTCTAGGCCTGGTTGGCTCCACCACAGTAGAGGTTGGCCTTGTCGCCCTGCGGCGGCCTTTCCTCGCCTTCCTGCTCGCGGCCGGGGCCCCAGCTGTCTCGCCAATCCGCACTTTCGATTACATCGATACGAAAGAACTGCTGGAAAGGAAGCCGCAAACTGTCAGAATAAAGCCAATGGGACTACTCAAGGGATTCGGGGTCTCGATTTTCCAGTATGTCATGGCAGCCGCGGCGGTCGTGAACGTGGCTTTCGTGAGCTACGAGATCTGCATCCAAACAATCTGTTCTTTCGCCCCGGAGACTGCATATCTGCCGGCATTGTGGGCATTTTTGGCCGTTGCAGTGCACTTCTTCGGCACTTGGTCAGTCCACTGTCGTACCAGAATCCGTACTAAGCCTGGTGCGAAGAAGCCACCGGGGCTCTGGGAGACAATATGTGCAGAATTCACACCATCCGCCTCGAGACAAGGAGCAGATCTGGAGATCAAGGAAGAGACATATCTCTACATTTTCCTCTCCTGGTTCACGGCTACCGGAACCGTCCTACACATTGTGTACGGAACACTCGTCTTTTCCAGTCTCATATTCATCTCCACCAGCGACGCTACAGCTGTGGTGGCGAGGTATCTGTCTTCGACTTTGGTCTGCCGGGCAATAGTAATGTACGAACTGAGTGGGCTGAGAGAAGTGCTAAGCGACCAAGGCAAAGCCTCTCATGGCGGACCTGAGCTGATACCGATGGAGCCAGGGCCTGGGACCATGTCGTTTGGTGACCGTCTCAGCGCTCCTTGGAAACGGCCAGCCTCGAGCCGAACAGAAGAGTGGCAGTTATTGTCCGGAGCGGAAAGGCCTGGAGAAGCGTGAGTGTCGAGGTACTACTACACGGCTTTGTAACACAGTATGGTAAGAGATGAAGCTTCAGACGACGTCATGACACAAGTGAGTGAACCTCGAGACGCAAGCATTGAAGGCGAAATGTGGGTATAGATTGGCTCAAGAGGGCCAACTGACAACAGACTGCCGTGGAATGGTTGGAGCTTTCCTTAGATCACTCAGAACCCTTCCTTGACCGCCAATCCTCTTCTCGAAGCCTCTCTTTGGCTGTTTCTTTCTTTTTTCCGTACCCTCGCCTATCCAAAGCAAGATAAGAAAGATGGACGCTGGCAATCGTTGTTCGTACGGTCTCCTTCCCTTCTTGTTTGGATCTAACTCCACCCGGCGTCCCTTTGCAAATAATATACTCGTATATTCAATCATCCTGTCAACCCTATTATATATCCCTTACCCAAAACGTTTCGTATGTGAATTCGGTCCCAGTGCACAGTGCACAGTTCATAGCTGGAGAAGAGAAGATAACTGTCAGATCCTGGACCACCTGGGGATCTATCTGGATTTGTCACTTCATGAAACCCTCATACAATCGTAACCTCATAGCGCCTGTCAGGGCCCAAATCACCCGTGTCAAGCCACGAAGGGGGACACGAGACCAGGAACTCATCGCCAAAAGAATCGGCCGTGAACGTTCCGTAGCGCCGGAACTGCGCCTGGCGCCCGGATGGGACGAGAAAGAGACCTTTGTACCTGGGGACCAGGTTCCGCGTGCCGCGCAGGATCGGCAGACAGTAGACGACGTGAGGTAGTTGGATGGCCGGGCTGAATCCGTCGTCCGGCCGGCAGATCGCAGAGGAGACTGTGCGGTCGCCGATCTTCAAGGCGAGGCCGGGGGTTGGAGACCCAGGCTGGTGGATTCGGGAGAGGGTGCCGCGTGCCAGCACGCCAGACAGCCGGATATAGCCACCGCGAACTTGGCCCATGTGGTCGTTATCCAGGGGAACCACCATCGCGCCCGTGATGTCCACCAACGTGGCAGCCGAAGCCCACGTCTCAGTTTCGCAGGGGACCGTCGCCAGACGAGAGGCCCATGACCAGGTGGGCGCGATGTATTCGTGGCCAGCGTCGGGTTTTTGAGGAGGGATCTTGACGTCCCAAAGCAGTTCGAAGGGGAGGTCTTGTTTCCACAGGCCAGCAAGGTAGGTGTCGTGCTGGATCAGCCGGCGCTGCAGTTTGCGAGCGATTCCAGATAACGCGACCAGTCGGTCTGTCCGCCTGCTCAGTTTCCCGGACGAGTATGTTTCCATGACCTGGTCCCAGATGCCGTAAGGGCCGCGGCTGCTTGGCCCTTGCTGCTCAATCTGGGGTAGTCCCGAGAACGGCAGCAGTTGTTTGAACTGCTCTCCGAGCCCTTCAGGGAACCCTGCTGGGAATGCTTCGGACGCCTCGAGCCCCGAGCATTCCCAGTACAGCTGGTCGGCCCCAAAATGTAGCACGCGAGGTGAGAGCAATCGCTCTTGTAGAACCCACGATCGGCCATTCAAAGGGCCCCGAGAAACGTTCTTCGCCCAATCCTCGTAGTCCACGCAGTAGAAGGGCCTATTTTCACCATTTTTTGGCACCACAGAAATGGAGCAAGGGGATATCATGCGGGGATCTCGATCAGAAAAGAATCCACGGTGCCCATCCGCTGCCGCCGTGGCGGCGAGCGTGCAAAAGGCATTTTGATAGATCTCGCCCATGTTGGCGGATTCCTGTCTCCAATCCTCGGCAGAATCTTGAATAATGCAGAGCGAGTCTATCCACAAATACCGCACCGCGAACTCATCCCAGAATCTCTTCGTCACCATAATGGCGTCCTGGAATGTGCGACAAAGTGCGGCAATTTCCACTCCCTCGAAGAGACTGGCCGCGGAACTGGACGTAAGAATGACCCGCGGGCCCAGTCCCCAGCAATGGCTGAGTGCTAGGTACTCGATAGCATAGGCATCTCCGATGCTCTCAACGGTCCGAAGCCGGACAGTGTTTCCTTCGCTGACTTCGATGAGCCTTTTCGGAAGCTGCCGCTGACGGACTTCTAATGACTTTGGTGAACATTGACTATGTTTGGAGATACAGGTCCACATCCACGTTTTGAAAGTGTTCCAGCTCTCTTGAGACTGGGTGGTGGACGCGATCCTTTCTCGTTGCGTGAGTAGTCCTGCCTCTAATTATTAGTTAGTTTGCATTGTGAGAAGGTACGAGACACAAAATGCAGTGTTGAACGCGTCAAAAAAAAAAAAAAAAAGACGAAACATGATGACATGGGCGAGATCGTTAAACACCACTTTTGCAATGAAGGTTGTTCTCAGAGAGCAAACTGCTCGATGACGGCTGAGAGATATACCTTCACTCCACAGTAACCTGAAGTGTCGCTTGACAGGCTTCACGTGGTCGTGGGGGTTGGTGAGGCCTATCTGGTACTTGTACTCTACCAACAGCTTCCTCGAACATTGGCGCGGGGAGAAGATGGCTCGATTAATGGTGAAGAAAGAAGGCAGCCATGCGCGGGGCGATCGTCTCGCAGGATCTCGTTCCAGAAAGCATGGACTTTGGGCGGAGCAGCAGCCCAGAGCAACATGCACAGGTGGCAGCCATCGGATGCGGACTTCTTCAATCTGGGAAGGCTGTGGTGGTTGGCCTTGTAGAAAGGCGACAAGGGGGTGGGTGAGGCTGAGCACACTTCTCGCGTCGGCCGGCTGACAGCGAGATAATTACTGTCAGCATTGTCGTCCTGCTCCTGGAAAGCGTTTGCGCAAGCACTGCACAGCATGCTGATATCTCACAAACGAGGCACCCCGTGCAGTTTCGGTCATTGTAGAACGAAGAGCGTGGGAGCTGAAACAGCTTTGCTAGGTTCCATAGATATCGTTGGAACTTGATGTTCTAGATCCGAAAAGGACTCTAGGCTCGCCAAGGGAGTTCCTAGCTCGGGATAGTATGGCCCAGACTTGGGTCTGGACCTACGACTTTTTGACTGGCATTTGTGAGGGACATTTTGAGGGTGGAGAGATTGGGGTCGAGATTTTACCAACTCGATGAGGATGTAGGGAAGAAGAGCTTACGCTCCATAAGTTAGTATATATCACGAGGGCGCTCTTTGAAGACGAGTGACTGGTCTATAAACATGTCTATTTCCCGAGTAGAGAATCGCTCTACTTTCGAACAAGCTCAGCGAGGTTACAAGGAAGAGAAAAAGGCAGCAAAGCAATCCACACCACCCTATCTATCAACGGGATTTCAGTTGTAACTGATCCTCCAACTTCAAATACACCGCAGAGAGTACCAGAGAGCATCAATTCAACAACAATATTCAGACCGACGCTTCTGATTTGATGTTGCACCACACCGTGCTATTCTTTCTGTAAGAGCGACATGCCTGCGGTACGTACCATCCACCCACATCCATCGGACTTCAAAACGAGTCAGTCGTTGCTTTTGCGTGATGACTTCGCCAATGTGTAGAGGAGATCGTCCACCGTAAACATTTGCCCCTGATGCAGATGCCGGAAGCGTAGACAGACTCGCCAATCTCAGTCGTCGTGCCAATGGTGCCGGCATCTGAGTCGTGACGAAGAAGAGACCCGGGACTGTGCACTGCTTCAGGGATGCCACAAGGCATGTAACAGTCTAAGCCTGTTGAGACGGCGAAGGACTTCATCAGTCTTTCAGAGACGAGCCATATCCAGTCATGTGCCGTGGCCTGGTCTTTGTTCAGGTTCTTCCATGCCGCTCTTTTTTTGGGCTGTAGCCTCAGCTGGCTGTCCTTGGTCTTGCCCACCTGCTCTGGGTCTCGCCAGGCCTTCGCAAACCGCGTCCGTGGCGTCTTCCACGAACGAGCTAAGCTTTTCTAATGTGACTCGTTTATTGGCTTCGTACTCTCCACGATCTCCCAAATCTTCTAGCCGCCTCTTCTCCGCCTTCTCTTTCCGGCTGGCTTCTGTCAATTGGAACCTTTTCCCGTCTTCTTCTTTCCTTTTATGAAGTATTTTCATATCTTCTTGTGCTCTTCTCACGCGTATTTGTTGATCCTCCGCTTCTCTTTCTCGGATTAGCTTCCTGTCCTCTTCTGATCTTCGCTCGAGCCCGTAGTCATCTTCTTCCTTAATTCTCGTGCGTTCATCCTCGTCCTCCCTCTCCCTCCTGCTCCTCGTCACCTCTTGCTTTTCTAGATATTCTGCGAATAGCCCTTCACGGAGCTTCAAACTGTCATCCTGTCCTCGTCGCTGCATAGAAGTGTACATTATTTCAAAGCCAATGTGCATTTGAGTCATATAGCCGTGATCTTCTTCTGGCGAAATGGGGGCGAAGCGATTCCATTGTCCGACAACTGATTCGAGAATTTTTCTTTGTTCTTGTTGGGACGAGTGGAGTGAACCGTCGACAGAGCCTTCCGGAGTCGGCGGAGCGTTACTTGCCTAATTTTGTCAGTGACCAGGTGTGACTGCCCCTGAAAAGCTTCAGTGCTGACAGATTGAATATGGGTCCTAGCCTGGCAGTCTATGGTCGGCTTGGTCTCTTGATTTATGGTCATCGAGGAGCGCTCGTCGGGCACTTCCTTACCATGCGACGCTCGCTTGATGGTTCTGCATGAAGGGGCCATGGAGGAGATCCTTATTGAGGCCTTCCGAAGAACTATAATATGGATATCTCGTTTTCGAAGCAATTATGCTTTTACTGCTCAAATGCAAGCAAGTGAGTCTGAATGGGCTGGGGTAGGTCGAGGGCTGGAGGAATCGGGCGTCAGGGTCAGCCAAAGATGGGAACCAGCATCGTGTTTATGCATCAAGTGAGGGATGGTGCACCTTTGAGGCATGATCGCTCGAGATGTTCTCTGTTGCAAAGCGAGGACCAGTAACCTATAGCTTTTCCCGAAACATGAGGGGACCGTTCGAACGTCCTAATAGCTGCAAAATTCAACTGTAAGAACCCATGGAGGTTCCAGGTAAGGTTCCCAGGCCCACCTTGATAGTCAACGCAATAGGTAGACGATCAGGTGGGCAGACGACGCCAATTTTGCCCAGGTGGATAGGTAAGAGGACATCGATCGAATCTGGGGCCCCAGCGCAGGGCATGCCCAATCAATTGCGCAAGTTGATAGGTTGGTAAGGGGCCAAGAGCTCGTATCCACAGGTATTGCCCAGGTTCGCTGCCTTCATAGCAAACAACCCTTACATCCAGATGAACATGATTTCATCCATCTTCTCCAATGAGCCATCAGATGGTGACCGTACGCCTACATAATGTCTTAGTCGTTCTGTCCGAGGCGAATTTGCTCCCTCACGGAGATCGTGAGCTATTTCACGATCCGGGAACTTGTCTGGGGCCTGCGATCGAGCCAGTAGGTTTGCAAATGGCAAGGATCTGCACGCCAGCCGTGTTGGCAACTGTGGGATATTATTGCTTGGTCATCCGGCAATTGGAGCCCTCTTTGTCCCTCTTTGTCCTCCCCTTGAATGGCGCTCTTCATGCAGTGCAAGGTGAATATTGACGCTTATTACATCCCTGGGTGGTAAATGAATTGACATGTGATACATTCCACAACCGCGCGAAGGACAGCACAACCAGAAATGGTCGGAGTGGGTGACTGCGGGCCCTAAATGCAGAGCTAGCCAAGATGCAGCAGTAGGAACAAAGGAGTTGTCGGCTGTCTGCTCGGACCACAAGTTCGAACGTCCTACCATGCCATATAGCTGACACCAGAGCATGGACTCAACCCAGCAATGCCTAGTGAGGCTCCGCTTGTAAGGTCCCTCACGGTAGAAGCTTCCAAAAATGACACGAGCCCGACTCGGCTCTAGTCTTTTCATACACCTGTTCCGGGCATTGGAGCACCCATAGTCATCGAGGCACCCTTGGATAGCTTCTGTCTCCACGTCAACTTCGGTTTGCCTTTATTTCCGGCTTCTTCGACTATCTCAGCAGCCGTCTTCCCACCAGCGATCGTCTGGTCTTGATATGGTGAAATGGCCCTCGGTGCTGATGTCGCGGTAGGATGGAAGCGCTGTTGGGGTGAAACGCTTGAGGCTTGCCGCTGCGAATTCGCGCGCAGGTCAGTTGCATCAAAGTATTCGGGGGGCCGATCATCCTCCGGAGCCACAATCCGCTCATTGGCTGGAGACTGGTCTGGGTTGACGCAGTCGATCTGATACTCTGGTGCGGCGCCCTCGGTGTGTACTTCCGAATAAACAGGCAGCGCCTCTCTGCCTCGAGTCCATCTGTCCGCCTTCGTTACAGGATCGCCGAGTCGCCATTTTTGCACATCCTCTGGTTTGAGAAGACAATCTTCTGCCGGAGCATGGGTACCTCTGTAGTTGCCGTCCTTGTCCTTTGCATAATGCTTCCGCCAGGTAGGATAGGGAATTTGACGCATTACGAACGGCGGCAGATCATCTTCTGGGTCGGGTCTTTTGCGTTGTGTGGTGAGACCAACTTTACGAAAGAAGCTCCTTCGCCGGCTAGGCTCCTCTTCGTGCGCGGAACTGTTGTGCTCCCAAGTGAGGGCCTCATCGAAGCTGAAGGCTTCTGACGCGCCAATGCCGGTGTGTGGAGCCATGCCTGGGGGGAGGCGTGGAGGAAGAACGGCGCAAGATACCATTTTCACACTTGGTGGCGCAGAGTCGGACTGTGATGCCGCTCTAAGGCGCCCAACGGATTCGCGGCGAGACATCGTGCACAGAGGACTGCTCCTAGTTGAATATCTCGGTTCAGTCGATTAATAAAACGAACCGACGCAGGAGTGCCAGATGATGTTTTAACACTGAGAAAGAATTCGTTTAAGATCGAGTGGTGCTGACTTTGGTCCAACAATAGCAATATGGAGGACATGATCATGAACGATAACTGGAGCACTGTTGCCAGATCGGCAAGATCACAAGGCACTGCCCACCAACTGAGGGTTCCAGAACTTATGCCCTTTGAGTGTTCAGTAGGGGTGGTGGAGTCTGAGTCTCGATAGGTGGAACTCCATAACCCCCGCAATCCTTCGCTAAGACATTGCGGAGAGATGGGCAAGATCAACGGGGACTAGGTGTCCTTGGAGGAGCTCCAGGCCCGGCGCTCAGCGCTTCCGCTCAACCCGTCTCGTCAGGCCAATTGCGGCAGTGAATGCTGCAGAGACATGCCTAGATGGTATGAATATTGGAGCTGCAAAGGGTTGACAGTTGGTTCAACATCAGTCCAAGGGGCATGTATTTCTCCGTCGTTATGGCATATATGCGCACGTAGATACATTGAGCGTCATGAGTTGCTCGATCCATTGGGCTGATAATGCTGTGTGTTCATTCTCGGTAGTTTACGTGATCCCCTGGTGAACTGGTATGTGTGATATAGCGGGGTTTACAAGATGTAGATACATTGCCACTCGCGCTGGAGTCGCTCGAGTCGCCTGACATTCGGCACTCCGCAAGGCTCTGGCGTTCCGTAATAGTCAACTTAGCCGATGCCAAGCCAAGGCTGCGCTCATGTTCCCTTACTCGGCGCTACTGCAGCTTTAATTCACCCACGCCACCCGTCTAGGGTTACTAACCCTAAGACCAGCTCTCGGTACATCTCATCCTTCACCCTTCGCGCTTCACGCTTCACGCGTCTTGACATCGACCTATTATGGCCCCTCGTCCTCGACTACGATCAAGCAGCAGAAAGGACACGCCTCTTTCTCCTCCAAAAGCCGCTTCGATCAGTGTTGTTATCGACGCGCTACCAGATCAAAACAAAAGTCGAACACGGTCATCAAGCCGAGAAGCAACGGCAGCGCAACAACTACTACAAGACCTTAATCAGGTTTTGCCTACTGTCACTGAAGCGGAACCGGTATCGGAGCAAACCGAAAGCCTTGAAGGCAGTATTTCTGCCTCATTTGAGGCGACTTCTACAGGATCATCCTTTGAGAGTCTGTTGGATGCCCTGGACCGAGATGCGATTATCGAGAATTTGATTGATTTACGCAATAATTCAATCGAATTATTCTCAATATTAGGGGCTGATGAAACAAGGCTAGCGGACATCTGTTCGAAGCTGCTGCAAATCGATCCTTCGCTGCACCGAAGATTCCTGTCTCGGAAGAAGCGGTTCCTCACCACCAAGGAAGCATACGGAGGTGGCCCAGATTTTATCTTTCCAGGACTCATCGTTCGTAAAATCCTTGGTGATGCTGAACTGCGAGAGATCAACAATGGCCTATGGCGCCCTGATGGTGTCCTCTACTTGGCGAATCTAGCCTTGCAGCTGGTCAGGGTATTCAGCCCCTCGTTAGATGAGCGTCACTCTTACCTCGATTTTATGTTCAACAACTTCCCGGAACCGTTCTATGATCTCGCCTCATTCCCCTTTCTGCCCGCCACGGTCAAAGACACATTCGACATCCACACTGAAATTCTAACGCAATTCTACATCAGAGAAGTCGCGATTAAGCACCACGATGAGAAATTTGATCCGGATGAATTACTTGGAGCTGTCTTTTGCGACGAAAGCAATCAGATCAAGGGATCATCAGACAAAGCGACGCACTCGAAAGCAATGGCACGAATGTCCTCCATTAAATCCCACTTCAACACGGAGAAACGTCCGTGGATCAATATCGAGGCCCTGGAACAGCAATTTCCTTGGTCCAATTTTGTTGTACAGGTGGTCAAGTGGAGCGTGGCTCGCAAAAACGAGCTAGAAGAAATGATCAGGTCGAGAGGAGGCATGGACAAGCTCATCGATTTGCTTTATGCCGAAGATTTTCAGGATGATGCAGCTCTATCCGACGGGTTTTCGCAGGGGTCGGAGCTAGCGACTCCCAGCACTGAAGCGCAGGAACCAGCCCCAGTCGATATTAAAGCAGAGGAGCTTGAGGATGCCAATATCAGACCTACACAACTGACGCAGAGGGCGGCGGCCGGGGGTTTGTCGCGGAAAGCCATGAAAGCCAACATCAACAGACTAAAGGCTCTCAGAGCTGAACATTCAGTCCGCGCATCCGGTGCCAAAATTAATCACGTTGACTGCGGTCCGCCCGAATCAGAGCTTGAGATCTCACAGTCACTATCACCAGTTATAGAGGAAACTCAAGAAACAGCCGTGGGTGAAGATGATGATCAGGCACAAAGGCTTGCTCAAGCTCGTGCGTCCAACGAGGAGATCGTCCCGACCCAGCAAACAAACTTAGTCTTAGAGACCGTCCGCCGACAGATTGAGCAGAGCGACAAGGAAAATAAGAAACGGACAGCGAAGAAGGCATCATTGCTCGACCGGCAAAATGGGGCAGAAAGGGTCGAATGGGGCGAACCCGCTGATGACGAAGATACTCCCTCTCCACCCCGCCGGCTTCCGAAGCGTCCACGGCCTCGAAGGGCGGAAGATAATGATGACCATGACGAATTTGAGACGGACAGCAGAGCCAGAAAGAGACGTCGTGCTAGTCATGAGACCAGCCAGCAGCCATTAGGGTCGACTCGTCCGAGGTTGCCATCCATAGAGGAAGATGCCACAGCAATCAATGATGAGCTTGCTCATCCCTCTGACAGATCCCGGACGGTTGAATTTGCAAGTCGAGGTCAGCCGTCAAGACGGGCCCGAGCAGCACCTTCAAAGTCACCAGAACGCTCCCGTCGCACGTTGCCGGTCTCGTTATCACAGCCAGCGAGATCCGGTACACAGGGATCACCATCAAGTCGAGCACCTCTTCGACCTATCCCAGCAGCTGAACGGCACCCACCTCCTTCGACCGCACCCACCCGGACCCAGCCAGAGAGCCTCAGATCGTCCAGAGCACCGTCACTGGAACCACCTCGGTCCCAAATTGCCGATGTGAACCGGGAAGCCAAAGCGAGGGTGCGCATGACCCGCGATTTACTGCCCACTCGAGGAGGCGTGCAAATTCGCAGACCTTATACCGAACAGGAGACCACAAGATTGATGGAGATGATTGAGTTATACGGGACGAGGTGGGCGAGAATCCTGGAAGAAGACAGTGTACACGAAGACGGGCCGCTGTTGCAAGGGAGGACCCAGGTGCAGCTGAAGGATAAGGCGCGGAATATCAAGCTGGATTTCCTCAAGTAAGTTTGCTTGTTT
Organism: Cladophialophora psammophila CBS 110553; assembly: GCF_000585535.1. NCBI lineage: Eukaryota > Fungi > Ascomycota > Eurotiomycetes > Chaetothyriales > Herpotrichiellaceae > Cladophialophora > Cladophialophora psammophila. The sequence continues at coordinate 101,332 of NW_006912955.1, forward strand.
AGCCCTTCCATCCATCCCTCCGCTTTTCTTTGCAATGATGGCCCCATGTAATTTGCATGCAAACTAATACCTTTGCGAACAGGGCGGGTCGTCGCTTGCCCCCAGGCTTCGAGACTGTGAGCGTCGGCCAGAGCAAGATCCAGGAGCTACGAGAACGCGGTATCGACTACGTTGAAGGAGAGGATGCGGCCCGCTTTACCGGACGGGAACCGACTGCCGATGATGGCTATGATATCCAGGGAGAAGCTGACGACGACGGTAGCGAGGATTAACGTGGTGACTTTTCTCAGCTGGTTGGTTGATCGGTTGAGTGATCAACTCCTTGTCTACCAATGTATGCGCGGTATCGGTTCGCAGCATCCAAGTCGACTGAGGACTATGCTCGTTTGATGTTTACCCTAATCACCTCTTTATCCTCCTGGATAGCGAGATTCAGGACAACGAATCGAGGACAAGACTAAAGCAATACCGGACTAGATGCAGAGCAAGGACAACAACGAGCAAAAGTCTCGGATAGATACAGAGTGCTCCGTATAATATAGGGCGGCCTCAAAAAAAAAGTTGAATTATTCCAGCAGACACAAACTCACGCTGACGTTCGTTATTCGTCTGTTCGTACAGTATGTTCTCTTCGTCTTCCCCCCTCCTCTTCCTTGGCTCACTATAGAACATCGATGGTAACTACATACCACTCGCTATATAGTGTCTTTCTACTGTACTTATATTATCTGGAAGAGTTTCCTCTTTCCTCTATCGAAGGAAGATTGGACGAGAATAGGGGCAGCATCGAACTTGACTTCCTCCGCCGATGATCGAGCATTTACTCTGCTGAACAAGAGATTCTCTCGTCGGTTCTGGAAACTCTGTATTTCACACTCCCCTATAAGAATCGTACCTGAAAGTGTGGTACTTCAAAAAAAGTCCAAGATTTAGTTAGAGGGCCGCAATTTCCACCCGGGTATTCTTTTGTCATCCAAATCCATAACCATCCCAATCCTTCATTCCATCGAACATGATTCGAAACAAATTCATGCTGATTGATCCCGAGGTATCTGAAAAGACAGAAAGTCGATCTCCGGCGTCGATCTCATAATGTACAAACCCGCTCCCGTGTAGAAAGATCAATTCCAGATAAACATCCTCCCATTCACTCTCCCCTCTCGCAATTCAAGAAGGGCAGTGTGCTGTCCCTGCAAGCTTCGTCAGAGTCGTAACACATCGAGCCATCCAGGCCTCCCATTAGGATCCGTTGACCCACAGGACGCCATGCTGATAGAGAAGTCGCAAATTTGACGTTTCGTCCTCACCATTCCGCCGCCCAAAACACCAGAATACACAAAAAGCACGTTACGATGTAGATATTGGGTTTCAACAAGATACCTTGCTCGGCTCACATATCCAACAGAAATTCCGCCAGCGCCCTCTCTTGTTTAGTCCAATTCTCTGGATGCTCAAGGTCGACTCCTAGAGCTTGGAGATGTCTCTGTTCGGTCGATAACTGTGGTTTTTCGACCTGCTCGAACGGGGAACCGTCCTCGCCCATGACGACGTCCAGGTCACCGATATTTTCAAATGGGGACATGTCTCCAAAACCGCTGAGATCAAGGCCCTCAATTCCATCAAGGTTGACCTTCCACTGATCGTCTTCCGCCTTCTTCGCTGATTCTTTCTTGTCCTCACGCGACGCGGTTGCAGCAGAGCCTTCCTTGTCACTGACGATTTCCGGACTCTTGGACTTTTCGGTCGATGTATCAGTCAAAGCTCCATTTGGGCCCTCGACGATTTTCTGCCACCGTTCGCTGGTGTTACGGTAGGCCTCGTAGAACTTGGACTGTTGATCAAACAGCTTTTCCTCGGACGGAAAGAGCTCGTCCCAATCATCGCCACCAAAGGCAACACGGAGTTGATCCAATGTGATGTTGCTGTGTTTCCACGGGTCACCGTCATCCATGTTGACGTCACTGTCTTTGGTAGACGTGCCTGCAGGGCCTTGACTGGGAATCTTGGACATTGGTACAGGGGTATTCGCGGAGCTCTCACCCTTGACGCTGTTCACACCTGCTGCTTTGCCTTCAGGCTTAGGGAAGTTCTTCTTGATCTGCTTGAGGTTATCGTCTAGGTTGAAGGCAGAGCGCAGGGAATCATGGAGAAAGGCAAGAGGATCGGTGACAGGTTCCATGTCCAGCTTGTGAGCCACATTATGATGTTGGTCAAGTTCGGCTTGAGTTGCAAATCCTTTGAGCTGGTGTTCGCACCCATTGACGGGACACTTGAACATCTCGGCAGGTTTGGGCGTTTTGGTCGTCTGGGGTGAGGTCACAACAGTAGGTGTGGCGGTGGTTGCACTTGCAGGTTGCTGTTGGTTCTTCTTTCGCCGCTTGGGATCGGTGGGAAGCTTGAGGTCCTCTTGTTTGAGTCCTGGTGTGGCGTACCTCGGCGTACCTTGCCCTCTTGGATCTCCAATTTGAAACGGTGGTTGTGTGGACGTGGGAGCAGGAGGAGCTTGGTTGATCTTAAGAGATTGTTTCCGTTCTTTCTCCTGCGCTTCCAACAAACTGAGATTTTCCGGTGTGAGCTGTGCGGGCTGTGGGCGCGCTTTGTTGTTTGGTATTTGAGCGGCAGTTTGCTGGAACTTTGCAGTAATGTTGCTAACGATCCCTTCTGCGTTGTCAGCAGTAATGCTGAAGGCGTCTGCCGGTTCGAAAGTTTTGTTTTGCAACGACTGCGGTTTGTACTGTGAGAATAACTGTATCTTCTGAAGGACTAATTGCTTGATGGCTGCATCATTCGGCTCAATGCGATAGAACGCCAAAAGAAACGAGTCGAACCTGCCAAGCATATTCTTCACATTGACGGATGTCAAGAGGTCCGTCATACGCTTTCTCCCGTTGGCATCCATGTTGGTGATGGCTCGCAGCTTCGGCATGCTAGCTTGAACTTCCTTCGTAAGTTCCATGATTCTTCGCATCGCGGCGTGCTGGAGCTTATAATTCATGTACTGCTGTTTCTTTACAGGATCCAACGCATTGAACTGTTCCCTCGTCAAAGCTTGAAACCCTTGAGGCTTATTGCCGTCCGTTTGTGGTTGGATTTGTTTGTTTGTAACTGGCATTTCCATCCCCTCGTCATCGCTGGGTCTTTTTAAATTTTTGTTCTCAGGGTGCGCCGGGGTCTGCGGTGGCCGGGGTTGTCCTGGCGCTGAGGCCGAAGGCGGCCGAGCCTGCTGTTGAGCCTGCGCCGGAGATTGATTTGGTGCAGGTGCTTGGATTCCAAATTGCTGCCCCGGAGGGTTTGCTTGGCCTGGTTGTAGTGGCATTAAAGGGTGTGCCACAGCAATGCCCTGTTGGTTAGCTTGTTGTTGCATGTTCTTTTGTTGCACCTGGCGATGTCGGTTGATTAGCAAAGCTCTGATTTGCTCGTCCGGCATGCCCGCGAGGCGAGGATTTGCAGCTCGCACTTTCTGAATATCGTACACGGTCAGAGTCCGAAATGGCATTAGTCCAGGAGAGGCACCAGAAGCCGCACCAGGGACAGGTTGCATCGAAGACTGAGGCACTTGCTGGGTCGGTTGTCCTGGAGGCTGACCCGCCATGGCATTTTGTTGTTGCTTTTGCTGCTGCTGCTGTTGGTGCTGCTGCTGCTGATGTTGTTGTTGTTGTTGCTGCTGCTGCTGCTGCTGCTGCTGTTGTTGTTGTTGCTGTTGCAGATTCTGACCACGATTTTTCATGATGTGGGCGAAATGTGTCGCCTGGATGTCCAATACATGAGGTATCGGCCAATTCGCAACTTGATTGGAAAGCAGCCATTGCTTGAGTTGATACCAGGTCCTTATTTCGGGCAGCTGAGCATGCTGTCTTATATTGTTCAAGACTGTCGGGGGAACCGGCTGCTGATCCATCAGCTTCATCTGTGGAGCCGTCAACTGTTGACGAGGGCCTTGTGGCTGCCCCTGGGCATTTGGAGGTCCTTGCTGTGGCTGCCCCTGTTGTTGTTGTTGTTGCTGCTGCTGCTGTTGTTGCTGTTGCTTTTGCTGTTGCTGCATCTGCATTTGGCGTTGCCTCATCATCTCCTGCTGGTTATGTTGCATTTGTCCCTGGTTACCAGACTGCAAACCGGCCATTTCTTGACCCTGTTGAGAAACGGCTCCGGCTGACAACGACTGTTGCATGGGCATTGCACCGATGTTAGCGCCACCAACGAATGCATTATTCTGCATCTGAGTCATTGGCCCTTGCTGTTGCTGCAGTTGCTGCTGCTGCGCTTGCATCCCCTGTGGCTGCTGTGATATGCTCCTCCTCATTTGACCACTCTGCTGAAACTGTTGTAGGATATTACGCCATTCACTCTGTGGCTTTTGGCGGAGAATTGCTTGGAGAGGTACTGGAAAGCTAGCCAGTGCTTGTTCGCGCTTTTGCATTTCTTGCATATTCAGCTGCTGCTGTTGCTGCTGGCCCTGTTGCACTGCGCCATTCATCTGTTGCATCTGTTGGTTCATCATCGGAGTTCCAGACCCAGGACGGGGGACGGTTTGCGGGCTAGCTCCGGAAACATTAGTCCCAACTGGCCGATTGATGGCAGATAAGGGGGTGCTGGACTGCGGTATGGATTGAACGTCGCGACGTTGGCCAGCCATTTGGGCCTGGGCCTGGGCCTGGGCAGCCGCAGCTTGAGCGCGAGCTTGCGCTTGTGCCTGATTCTGTGCCTGAAGTTGGGCCTGCTGCATCTTGGTAGCCTGTGCTTGTTGGATGCGCTGCTGCTGTGCAATAAATGCTGGGTTGTTGGCCTGGTTTTGTTGTCCCATGCGCTGGTTAGCCATCATCTGTTGCTGAAGACGCAACTGGTCGGGCATCATGCCTGGCGTGTTGCTGGCGGGAACCACCAATTCACCCCCTTCTTGAGACCTCAGTCCTTCGGCCTGCTGGCCCTGGAAGCGGCCCATATCGCCCATAAGCGGGTTGGCATTCGCAGTCATCCCCTGACCTATCGAGTTCTGAGTTGACTGACTTTGCATCTGCCCCATCATGCTGGCAGTATTATTCGTCTGGCCAACATTTCCGGCCCCACCCATTCCTGCCTCCATTTGTTTTCGTCGTCGGAACTCTTTGGTTGCGAGCATACGAAAATAGTAAATGATAGGATCGACGGCCTTCTGGGCCAAGTTCTGACGCAGCTGTGGGTTCATCTTCTCAACAATATCACGCATCTCTTCCTTGGGCGTGCTTTTTGCCAGCTCGGCCGCTCTCAGGTTGATAGCCTTATTGTCTTCCGGAGTCAACTCAGGAAGCTGAATCGGCTTCTGCTGGACATTGCCGGGCATCATGGCCGCCATAGATTGGTTAGCAACGGATTGGCTCGCTTGGTTCATCATCGGCTGGGGTTGATTAAATACAGGCGAGCTTCGTAACCCCTGTTGCAGCTGCTGCAAGTGTGGGGGAAGGGGCATGTTGTTTTGCATCTGCTGGTTGGATTGCATTTGTGGCATAAAGCTCTGGTTGGGCATTTGCATGCCCTGCATACCCTGCATGACGCCGGCGGACTGGTTCAACTGTTGAGCGCGTTGGTCACGGATCCTCCCCAGCTTCTCGCTGCACTCCCGAATGTAATCGTCTCTGCTCGCAGATTGAGTGAAACACTTGCGCTCGAACTGCAGGGCGACTTCGATTGCACGAGGGAGCTCAACCGGGGGTCTGACTAGACGGAGAGAGTCGACCAGTAACTTGATTTGACCGGCTCGTTCGCGGATGTGAACGTTGGCCTGCCAGCCGGTGAAAGGCCCCTGAGAGTTCAACATGTCGAAAATGTGCTGTTGGACCGAAGGGTGGTTCAGGCTCATTTGTCCCGCCATCTGCGGAGGCATAGGTCTTGCCATTCCCGCACCCATTTGCCCAGGCCTGGGGTTCATTTGGCCCATTTGGCCCATCTGTCCCATTTGTGCCGCCATTTGCCCGCCCATCTGATTTGCCATGGCCATTTGTTGTTGCATGTTATTGGGCATGCCTCGACCCACGCCCACCATGTTCTGAAAGTGCTGCGGATTCATGGCTGTGGCAGGGTTCGGTGAGCGATGGAACGCTCAGGCTGAGGGAACCCGATCAACGCATTCGGGACAGGGGAGGAGCAAGGTGTTGCGAAAGAACGAGGGGGCGTGGGGAGATGAGGAGTTGTCTTGAATTCTTGGAATGAACTGCGTGGAAGACAATGGCGGGAGCTGGCAGGGAATGAGAGAGGAGATCGGGAAGGCAGGCTCTGGTCAGCCCCGGGTCACGGGAGGTGGTGGTGACACAGGCAAAAGGAAACGAGGGCCGAGTCTGGTTCGCGGTCAGGTTGGAGGTTTCTACCAGGGGTGACACAGCGCTGTCAATGAGAAAGGCACACAGGAGGAGGTCAAGGAGGCCGCCGATGGTGTCAGGGAGAGAAGCCAGAGCACTTTGTTACTCTTAGGCCGTGCAGAGAGCGTAGAGAGAAGAGGATGAGTCTGGGGATGTGGGATGTATGCGTTGGTCGGACAGGAATACGGGAACAATCAAGGCTGACACTAGCTCGAGCAAGACTATGCAACGGCGCCTTATGTGAGGACTGAAGACTTTGGATGGGAGTCGAGGAGTGACTTGTAATTGGGCGCCAACCGGGCGCGTCGTGGAGGAATCCAGGCCAGCCCACTTTGCGATGAGGCTTGTCGGTGGCTGTTTAGCCTTGTCAACCAGGCACAAAGCGCGGGGGGGCAGTGACCACCGGGGGGGAGGGGGGTAAGAGTCGAGCAACAGATAATATAAAGAGTGAAGAATATAGTCGCGAGGGAGGTGTGCCCACGGTAGAGCGGTTCAGAGAGCCATACGGAGCTGTGACGGGCGGATCGTGGAGGAAGAGAGCAGAGAGCGAGAAAAAGTCGCTGTCGCAGGTGACGAGGATGGATGGAGCCAGGATGCAGGATGGGGGATGGACGCCAGATGGATGACTTTTCGCCAAACCTAAACTAGCACAACGAGTGAATTCGCTACTCGCTACTGTCGCCAAAACTTGATGTCTGTTAACTGTCATTAGTGGCTAGTGAGGCCCCAAGGCATCTGCCCAGGCCCCCCCAAGTCCACTCAATCAGGGCATGAGTAGCCCAAGGGACCAGGGTGCACAGGGTTCATAAGGCCATGACCTGCCCCCTGCCTACCTTTTGTCTGTCCACTGCTCTTTCTGACTGGGTGAGGTGAGTGCATTCTTCAACATTCACTACCCGGTACGCTGGTCAGCCTGCTATTCCAGCTACTTGGTGAGTCCAGGGCACCAAGCGCACCTACTCACTTGTACCTACCAAGTAGAACACTCTGATCCTCAGCTAACTCGCTCGGTCTACCTCCTGTAACTCCTCTATTCATAGGGCCCGCCGCTCTCCTCCCCTCAGGTTCCTTTTCCCCCCTTGCCCCCCCTTTACCCTTTGCCACTGACACTTGGAAGCACCCTACTTACAACTTAGGTAGGCTCTGGGGTCCTTGTATTTTACCCAATGCACCCTAAACTTAATCCGCCTTAGCGTAGCCGTGCTTTTCCTTGTCCTCCATCCGCCTCCCAACTTCGTCTCTCCATCCTGACCACACACTACTTGTACAACGTCACTCATCCGATTCCAGTCTTCTACCATTCCCTTTCTCTCGTCGTGCATAATCATTTCCCCCCCTGCCGCACTCTTCTCCCTTATCGCATTCTGCTTGGTTTGAGGCATTTTCAATTCTAGAAACCGACTGTCTCGATATACCGCTCCGCTGACGGCCAGAACAAAACTGCGGCTCTTTCGTCACCCTGCGATAACCTCCAATTTTGGTGGTGGCTTTTTCGACATGAGGGCCCGATTAATGGCCGGTATCAACGCTCTTGGTCATTAGCAACACCCATCTCTGCATCGAGAATTGGAAGAAATGGCATCCTCGGTGGGGTCCGACATCTTCGCCTGCCTGGCTCTTTTGACCATCTCAGTCGCCGTCCTGTTCCTCCTACGACACTATCTACCTCTCCGAACCACTCCCGCTTTCCTCCTCGTACCAATCTTCCTGGCCCTAGTCCTGCCTGCGAGTGCCCTCGTACTAGTCCCCATCGATCTCGCATCGAGTGCGCGAGAAAGCGATCATGGCGGCAAAGGGATATGGTTACCAAAAAGAGCTGTTTTGGTCTCGTGGAGGATTGTCTACTGGCTGACCTTTGTCCTGACATGGGTCGTCCTGCCTCTGCTGGGGGAATACATGGACGCCGGGTATCGTGATCCCAAATCCCGGCTGGTCTATTCTCTGCGTTCCAATGGCAGGTACCAGTTGATTGTTCTCGTCTGCGCCATCGCCGGTTTGGTCTACATGATCTTCTCCTATGGCTTCGATTTCACCGCGATCAGGGCCTTGGTCATGGCTCTCGCTTATGTGTGGGGTCTAGCTCTCGCCATCTACCTGATGGGCCATGGGCTAGTGTCCATTCCGAGGAGGATGTTTCGAAAGGCGGATATAAGTGGTAGCCTGCGCCGCGTCCAGGGCCAGGCGCCCAGAGTTCATGAGAAGCTGGAGGACGCGATTGTGGCGCTCGATGAATTGGAAGCCCAAGTGATGCAACTCAAGCAAAGAAAAACCGGTAGTGCTCGAGATTTTCAAGATTGGATTGATGAATTGGTCGACATGACTGGCCAGCCTGAGAGCCGCGTCTTTTCTAATGTCACCACCATCGATGCCTCTGCCAAAGTGCCCGCAGTTATTACCGACCGATACTTGGCGGACTTGACTCGACGATTAGTGCGAGCTAAGCACCGACGAGCTAGATATATCCGCGAATGGGACAACATTGTCCAGACCGCCTCAGATCTGCAGGCTATCCTCGACTCAAAGGCCTCTCGGAAACTGGATTTTGGCCGCTCCACGTCACCCTCGCTCAAGCGGTCTCTCATCACCCCGTCATTGCGCTACCATCTATACGTCCACATCATTCCCGCTGTTAGAATAGCTCTTGGAGCCGTCCTCTCCCTCGCCTCCATCGCCATCATCTGGTCTGAAATTATTAAATTCCCCGCCCCACATCTCTCGGCCGTCAGTCTTACAGTCATCCACCACCCGAGGGACAAGAACTATCAGATCGGCTTTGGCGGGCAACTCGTTGCCTCCACGTGGATCACATATATGTGCATTTGCGCACTGAGCAGTATGAACGACGTTCCTACATGGAATCAGCGAGCCCTGGTCAGGAGGAACACCTACGCTGAATCCGCGTGCTGGTACGCCGGACAAATTGCAAAATTGACGGTACCAATAGCGTACAATTTTCTTACTTTCCTGCCCAAGGATATTCACCGGAATTCGACGTTCTATGACTTCTTGGGCAGGTTGATCAATCTCACGCCGTTAGGGACTTGGTTCGACTACCTGTTTCCTATGTTCATCCTTCTTCCGGTGATTATGACATTATTTAATCTGTATGGCAAGATCAAGAATGTACTAGGCTTTGGCATATTGGAAATCGACGAAGCCGAGGACGAGAACCCGTCCGGTTTTGGGACAGGCGGTTGGCGCGAAGGACGGGATCTCATTGCGCGAGACCTTCAGGGAAATCGACCAACCGCTACGTTGGGCATTACAGATTCACCGCGCACGTCCCTGGACAGGCCTCGTGCGGCACCAACCAGGTGGGTGCCTCCTGCTGATCGAGCCGGCGCTGGCAGCAACACCACCGCCTCGTCAAATACGACGCGCAACCCAACATCGGGCAGACTCAGAGATCGACCTACTTTGGAACCTGAGCCCGACGAGGAGAATTTCTTCACGTTGTTCGGTAGAAGGGTGAAGAACACGATTGATACAATCGAAACACCCAAGTGGATGCAAGCTTCGCCGAGTCGAGGTGGAAGTGGCGGCGGATTCAAGCGGCCGAAGTGGCTAGGCGGATCAGGCAGTGGTGAAGGAGACGGCAACGACAACAACGGCGGAGGAAGTGGGACTGGGAGTGGCTCCAACATCCTCGGATTATTTGGTGGAAGGACGCAGGATGGTAGGATCATGATATAACGCAAACGAATATCAGAGCCATACATGACTCTGTACTCTGTAATTAGCAAGCACTGAATCAATTAAACCTAAATAGATATCTGCATATTCCGTACATATGTATCTACCTAATGAATATAGTGTGCGTGTCCGGCACTCAACAACGGAGCGCTACAGCATGGTCAATGTCCCGACTTCTCTCCACCGCATACAGACTATGCTATTACTAAGCTACACCAAACTAAACCAAAATAAACTATCCGGCGTACGAATGTACAAGTTTACAAGTGTACAAGTGAGTAAGTAGGCCCCAAGGGCATTGACATACTTGGTATATGGGTTTGGCGGCTCAGCCTCGTGCGTAGCCTTGTGCGTAACCCCGTAGCCTTGCAGCCTTGCAGCCTCGTGCAGTAGTTTCGTGCGAAAACTTGATAGTCTTGTAAAGTTCGTAGCTTCATCGCTCAAAACGATATTCGTCGTCATCAATAGCACTCCTCATAACAGCACCAGTGACAGCAAAAGAGTAATAGTGATAATGTAAAACTGGTATATCGGGAGTAACAGTAGGGAGTACAGGAGTAGTCATCAGTCCAGTTCGTATTCGTCTGTCCCTCGTGCTTACATTCCCAGTTTAGACGGTTCAACGGCCATTCTTCGGCAAACTGTAACGGCAACTGTACAAGATATCACAAGTCCTGGCTTTTCTTCGCTGATTCATAATCATCAAATCGTTCCATTTGTTTCACAATACCCAGTCCGCATATCAGACATTATTAGACGGGACTGTACGTAAGCTAAGCTTTTGTTTTCGTGCATATCCTTCATATCTCCCTCGTCCCTCCCATTCCCATCCCTGGTCCCGGTGCGATTCCAGGTCCGGGTCCGGGCCCGGGCGGTCCCATCGGGCCTCCAGGTAGCGGTGGTCCCATGGGGGTGGGATAGGGGCCATCGCCACTTCCGCCCACGGCGCTTGCTGGTGGGATACGAGCTGGTCCTCCCCTCATCATCCCGCCTCTCATGGCAGAGCTTCCGCCACGCCCTCGCATCAGAAGTCGCGGAGGTCCCATCGCACCGGGCAGCTCAAAGTCTGGATTACCTGCCAGTAGCATGTCTTGCCTCGTCTGGTGATCCCGCCTCCTCGCGGGACCCAGTGAGTTGAACTCTCCGCCATTACCAGGCCTCCAATTGGGATTTATCCCACGCTGACTGACAGACGTAAAGTTGCTGTTCTCGCTTTCCGCCGGAGATCGGGCACCAGGCAGTTCCTCGTACGAGTTTGTTGGGGGGATCTCATTGTATGAGTCGGGTCGGTAATGGCCGGGTGGACCAGGAGTGAGAAGAGGAGGTGGTCTCCGGCTCCGTTCTTCTACCCGAAGGTGTTGCGGCATTGGCGGTTCTGGATCAGAAGCAAACCGTGGGTCAACATCCTCGTAGTAAACATCACTCCCGCCAGAGTTGACGCGGGGCCTACGCGGCTGGCCGTTATAACCTCCTACGTGACTCCCACTTGTAGGGAGCTCAACAGGAGATTGACCATGTCTTCCAGGTGACCTCGGGTGCCCCATATCATCAACCGACATATTGTTCCAGTTAGCCCTCGCAGGTACATAGCTGAATCAATTAGCATAATTAATCTCCTTGTCCCATGGGGGGAGCGATTTGACTCACGGGTCTTGACTCTGCGACCGCCGGGGGTTGAAGTCACGTATCGAAGTGCCAGCCATCTCCACGGGCTGAGTCGTTGGCAGTGGAGGCATCGCCGGAGGCGGGGATGGTCGACGGAGAGCACCCGAAGGGGATTGGAAACGACTGCCATAAGGTGACGTCCTTTCCCTTCCAGGAGACTGCGCACTTGCTCCGTATTGACCTTGAAGTTCCTCACCTCCTTGAGTGTAGACCGAAGGACTTCTCAGATCATACCTCTGATCATTGTCTTCGATGTACTGTTGCGATGGTCCCATAGGTAGCGGCGGACCCATTGTCACTGGATATTCGTCCGGCGGAGTGTATCTCTCTGAGGTACTATCAGCTCCACTGGGCGGATATCCTGGGGGTGGTCGTCGTGGTCCGCCACCCATCATAGCTCCAACAGCCATGCCCGAGCCACCGGGAGCCCCTGGGGGAAATCCACCTCTACCACGCCCTCCGTATCCTCCTCTCATGTCAGTCGAAAATCCACCTCTGCCAGGATAGCCTTGTGGGGGAGGCGGTGCTCTGGGGCCAAAACCACCTGCTCGAGGAGGATAGCCACCCCGCGGCGGATAATTACCTCTGCCGCGCGGTGGATAGCCTCGACCGCCCGGCGGTGGCAAACTGCGATCACGGTAAGGACTAGGGGGAGTAGGTTCGTCGCCAGATCTTCTGCCTTGTCCAGGTACCATGGCTGCGTCCGGACCGGGCGGCGGCGGGGGAGGAGGATTTCCGAGTTGATCTCGTGGTCCGTTGTAAGGTGGTCGACTGCTAGACCTAGATGGAGGCCCATAGTATCGATCTGACGCACCATCGCGAGAAGGGGTCACCAGAGTGGGTTCGTTGGACAGAGCTTGCGCCCTGAGGGGTTGGCGTTCTTCGTCGGACTTTTGGCTCGCATCAAAGGTTGCAAAGGTGGGCAGCCTATCTGCACCCGGAGAGCCATTAACCATAGGCATAGTAGGCTCCGCGGTGAATGTTTCCGCGACCATCTTCGACTCTTGTGCTTGTCGATTGTAGAAATTCTCCCCACTCATTTCAGCATTCTCGGCAATTCTCTTCTTACGCGCCTTCCGAGAGACAAGGGTTCGCCTCATAGCACATGTCACGACACCCGAAGCGGCTATGAGAATGGTGGAAGCAAGGACAATCCATCCGGCCCATTGTAAATGCGGCACAAAGAGCAGTATGTCGACCAGGAAAGCCAGTAAAGTGACGAGCAGGGTTGGCAGCAGCAGAATGAGGAGGCCTAGAAGATAGCGCGCCGAATGAGAGGGAGAGTGTAGGTGAGCAGCAGCTGCCAGTGCCAGGCAGACCAGGTTACAAAAGGCGGCGACAGGGTGGACGATGAGGAGAGAAGACAACGAGTGTCTGGCCGAAGAGGGAAGGTTGAAGTCTGTTTGTCCGGTGGGGAAGAGGCCATCTTAGAACAGAAGTCAGTGACACTCGTGTTTCAACAAGGCGGCATCCGTCATGTTGTTTGTTACCAGTTGTATATCCCACTCTGATGCCACTGCATTTTGATGGTGTGCAGTAGCCGAAGACGCCAAAATTAACTCCTTGATAGGTTGCGATGGGGATGCTATGGATGACGGGCGTGGACAGAACCGATAGCAGGAGGAAAACGAAAGATATGAGCAGCAAAACAGTCAGAGGAGTGGCGGGCCTCAGCATGGTGCGGAATGGGAATTCGGGTGGGATGCTGCAGCTGTCTTTTTGTCTTTCAGAAGATCAACGGCGCAAAAGCGCAACGACGGGTGGGAAGAGAGGTACGCATAGAGGTTGACGGTGGCGGTGGATTGCAGCGAGCGGAAGGAAGACAACCCCCAGTGCACCGATATTATCGAATTGAACAGCGGAATAATGGGAAACGAAGAAGAGGCAACGAAATAGTAGTAGATAGTAGATGGTCAACGAGCGAGTTGGTGTGGAGTGAGGAAGGTGTAACTGCGTAAAAGTGTACCTCGTAGTCGTAGGACAGGAAGTGTTTGAGGCGCAGTCGTCGCATCACCAACGAGAAACCGGGCAGGTGCAGACGCAGATGCAGATGCGCATGCACGTTTCTTGGAGGGAACTTGGAGTGGGTGGGCACCGGGCAGGTGGGGATATTAGGTCTGAGCGCGGTGGTCACTGGCTACCGGGGGGCAGCAATCGTTCAAGCCTTGGTGGCACTAGCCTGGATTAAGGGCCGCTTAAGGTGGAGCGCGAGTGGGAGAGCACGAGATTGGGCCCTGGGCCGCCTAGAAGCCCCAGGGCGGGTGGGTTCACAAGGGATCTTCTGGAACCTGGGCTCATGTCCGTCAATTCTTACCGTCTCAGGCCTGGGCTGCCGGAGTTTTAGGTGTGCCTGAGCCAGTTACAACGCGGTGGATGGAACTCCGTACAGGGCAACGAGACAATCTATCCCACTACTTGCCCACTACCACGGTGGAGTAGTATCTGGAGATAGCAGCCCACCCACTCAGATCACTTAGATCAAGGACCATGTACGGAGTACATACCGAGTACATACCTACCTATGTACTCAAGTACTTACATACCCGGCTAGCTGGATATTGTACTTATGGACAATACTTGTACAATGATGGTGATGGTGCTGGTAACGGATGATTGCCTTGCATCCTGTCCGCCGGAAATTCTTTTTTTCCGGTCCGCAGCAGCGACGAGGTCAGTTGTTGAGTTGTAAATACTGAGAAGGCTGTCTACATTGCCAATACTGACCTCAGTCTACCGTTCAATGCCTTGGACAGTCAAACCTTAGTCTCCAATCTCATTCTCGATAACGGTCCAATCGCTCCCTCGATCGTGACATTCATCGCTCCTCGATCCCACTAGGTACCTTTTTGCCGCGTTGTTGATGGCCAGCCCTCCCCTGCTAGCTTTGGGATCTTTTCTCCGCCTGTGCGCGACTCAATTCATCAAACTGAATGGGCAATATGTTACTTGTAGAGAGTAGTATAGCTAATGCCTTCTGTTCAGGGTCGCGTCACATCCATCACACGTGATGGCGACATTGGATTTAAGATAGGACCGTCGCCTCGTCTTTGGTCCAAGTCCCGTAACTCCTAGTGTTAGGTGCCTAGGTGACTCTCTTTCAACTCAAGCGAGATGTGCAGGACCAATCCCACAAAGCGCTCCACAGCCCGAAAGCTGACAAAGGGCCGGGCTTGGGCCGGCACTATGTACAGATAGGGCTGACACTCAAGAAGAATTTGATCAGCTTTCATCCTTTTCGCCTTCACAAATTACTCTTCCGGTTCATCTTTCATGGTCCTTTCTATGACAGTCAGCAGCAGCCGCTATGGACCAGCGGACTGTCATTGCTCCAGACAGTGAACAGTCATCCCCCCCCTCCGTCTCTCATGCAGCCAACCAACCCGAACCCGAATACGAAGAGGCTCGCCACAGATGTGTCTCCATTCTCGGTCTTCGTAAATCAGCCAAATCCCCGACAACGCAATCGAATACATAATCAAGCCATCAAAAGGGCCAAAGCGAATATTGGCAAACGCCGCGACCACATCTTATCGACGTCCCAAGAAGTTGATACTGATCCGAGGCATCGTCTTGATCCATTGCTCGGCTCGACCAAGGCTGGCATCGACTCTAATGCCACGGCGACGGCCCTCACGCCGTCACCGAGATTGACCGTGACATCTGGTGGGTTGCGCGGCGACCCATTCTGCGCTTTTCCAATATCAGCGGATGGGGGTGTCCTTTCCGCTGTCGACTACTGTGAGTTTGGTTGAATATTCTGTTGCGGGATGGCCGCTAACTCTCGCATTGCACAAAGTCCTCCAGCACTATGCGCCGGTCCATATCAATCTGAGAAAGGAGCAGTTAGGTCCGGGGGATAGCTTGCCGCTGTCACGAAGGTACTTTGGTCTCGCGCTGGAGAATGCATCCATGTTTGAACTCATGGTGGCGCTTGCCCAAGCCTCATATGAAGCCCGCCAAGGAAATGCTCGGGGACCCACGAGGGAAGTTTTGGTTCACTATGGCAAAGGAGTCGAAGCTCTGCGTCTGAAAATGGCGCGGAGCTCGGCCTGCGACGACGACGCTACAATCTTGGCTGTCATGGCGCTGCTGGGTATTGCAGTATGTCCGCTCATCTCCCGTCGCAGAAGAGGTTCTCACTAACACCCGTCAAGTTGATTTACAATGATTTTGCTTCGTTCGAGACGCATTTAATTGGCCTACGCCACCTTGTTGAAATGCGAGGAGGGGTTGATTATTTGGGATGGGACGGCTTCTTGAAGAACGCCATCACTGGGTAAGTCCGGGATGAGATTGGGGCCTAGGGGTTGTGTCTTGACAAAGTTGACTGACAGTTATCAGCCTCGAGTCTCTCTGGGCGTACCACGAAAACAAGAAACTTATTATTTCTACGACCGAGGCCAGCATCAAGCTCCAGTATCCGAGCCATCCATTTCCTCCGGACCTCTGCGCCTTGATTGCCAAGCTTCCCGACGGATTTCGGGAAGTCGCCTTGTCCGGTCGTCTCTGTGTCCACATCATTACCCTGTTATCAGGCATATCAGAATGGGTCGATCAACTGCAAAGCCCGCGAAAGAAAGGGGTGCTGCCACTGGGAGATCCAAATGGCACGTACCTGAAGCAGACACACGTGTGTCTCGAATTGGTGCCTCTTCGCGGGCTGAACACGTTTGAGAGGGTTCTCTGTTCTGCCCTCGCGGCCATCACGACGGAGACCTTCAACAAATCGAAGCAGCAGAACCCAGTCCACCGACGTTTGATCGAATCACTGTCGGAAATGCTTTGTCGATATAACCTCCGGGATTTGCCGCCCGAATGTGCTACATGGATGGCGTTGGTCATAGCAGGCCCCGTATTTCCACGTGCTGAGGGAGCCGCGGGCAAGGCGACGGCACTCGGTACAGGCCAGCCGCAAACCCCAAGAACTATACTTCTAGATAGGATACTCGAGAGTTCAACCAGCGCCAGGAATTGGAAGTGGGTCAAGAAGTCAGTCGCGAAGTTCTTCTGGAGTGAAGACTTACTGGAGACATGGCGACAAACTTGGGAGCTAGGGGTGTTGCGACACACCGACAAGGTCAAAGAGAGACGAAAATGAGAGACGAGCCCAGACAACATTTCCCATTCGTCGAAGGCCGAACTGGAGGGGCCAACATCTACACTTGATGCCTCCTAGTGCAAACTCCCCGCATATTGACGACAGTGTGCTACAATACCAGGCGGGGAGGATAATGGGTTGGGGGCCGTAGCTGAGGGTACGTCTCATTATCGACACAAACTTCCTGCAAGCCAAGTGTGCTGGGGGCCCCTCACCTAAATGCCACCCCCGGCCAGGCTTTTTCAGTGAAGTTAGACTTGCCAAGGCCGACATGTGGAGGCCGGAATTGACCAAGGCGCCCGCGCCGGGCGGGGAGACGTCGAAGCTTTGATTCGCCTGGGCAGGAGTAGGGGAGCCACTGACGCCACAGTGCCGTGTACTTGGTAAGCCACCAAGTGGTCCTCGCAGCTCCTACGACGTCATATGCGCCCCCAGATTCATCGACCTGAACTTGGTCGTGTCGTCAATCGCGATCGATGCATCCTCCTCCACATGGTAAAGCAAGCCACCATCTCTTTTCCAAGGAAGACGCAGTCTGACTCCAAACAATTCCATGTAGGCTGAATGGTGTTTTTACCCTCTCTCCTCGTTTATTACTCCTCCCTGACACAACAGCTGTTCGCACCGCTACGTCCCCGTCTCCGTTCAATCCCTTGCATATAGTTTAGGCTTGGGCAGAGCGAGTACAGTACCATGAAGCACCAACAAAGAATGCCTTGACAATTTTGCGACTCTTGTACCCCTCCTCTCTTCCTCCAACATCTTCTGTATTTTCGACTCCTATTGCCATTCTCCTTGATCATTACCTCCCCCTGGTAATCTCCCAGGATGAACGACCCCGGGCTTGACGAACCCATAGCCGATGCCTCTGCCATCCTCAAGGAAAATGTCGAAGACCATCCTCCCACATCCCATCATAATGCCCAGACCTCATCACCTTCTCAGCAACGAGACAAGTCCCCGGAAGAGATGTACGACAAAATGTCTGAAGAGGAGCAAGAGCGGAACTTTCTTATGCCAGCGAGATGGTGGTACGCCTCCACGGGTATTCCCCTTGTGGCGGGCACGTTTGGGCCTATGGCGAATGCGTTCAGTATTTGTGCGCTGGTGGAGAATTGGCGGGTTGAGATTCCTCCGGGAGGGACAGAGGAGCATGGGATTGACATCAAAGACCCTGATTGGTAGGTTATGCTCGCACTATGCGGCCCAGGACAGCATATTGTCAAAGAAAACCAAGGGTGGCAGATACGGGAGAATGCTAAGCAAGATATGATACAGGCTTATCGCTGTCAACGCCGTCTCCCTGGCCTTTGCCCTGATCGCCAATGTGTCTCTCCTCCTCAACATGGCGCGCCGTGTTCCCTTTCAAATCGCCCAACCTATTACAATACTCGGCTTTTGGATCGCCTCAGTGCTCCTGATCGGCCTGATCGCTAACGCCTCTTTCAACTTTGACGCTCCTGGTGTCAAAAACCAGGCCCTCTCGCAGGCATATTACTATGCCATCTTCGCTGCGGGACTGTATCAGGTTATTTCGTACTTGATGTGTTTTACGGTGTATGGGGCGTACAAAGGGCATTACAGTAAAGAGTTCAAACTTACCGTGGCGCAAAGAACGTTGATGTTGCAGACAATTTTGTTCTTGGTGTATCAACTATTGGGGGCGCTGGTGTATTCACACATTGAGGGATGGAAATTTTTGGATGCGGTATATTGGGCTGAATTTACTTCTCTGACGATTGGGATTGGGGATGATTATACGCCTAAGACTCATTTAGGCAGAGGACTGTTATTTCCCTTTGCGATGGGCGGCATTATCATCCTGGGTTTGGTGGTCGGATCGATTCGGTCATTGATTCTTGAGAGAGGGAAAAAGAAGATGGCAGCACGGTTAACGGAGAAGACGCGACTGCGATTGATCAAAGAGATTGAGAAGATTAGTACGAAGAAGGGCCTCTTGAGACGCAAGGGTGCGCTGGGTCTCGAAAAAAACACCACGAAAGCGTTGACTGTGGACCCAGGGGATGGCGAAATATCCGAGCTGGAGAGGAGACAAGCCGAGTTCGAGGCGATGCGAAAAGTCCAGGAGTGGGCTGCTACTGAGCGCAAGTACATGAGCCTGCTTGTATCGACGTTTGCGTTTGCTTCCTTGGTAGGTGTGACACTTCTTTCCTGCTGGAACGCGCTAACTATGGGTAGTGGACCATTGGGGCATTGGTATTTGAACACGCAGAAAAGAACCAGGACTGGACGTATTTCGGTTCACTCTACTTTTCGTACACCACGCTTTTGACCATCGGCTATGGGGATTTCCAACCGATGAGTAACAGTGGCAAGCCTTTTTTTGTCTTCTGGACTCTGCTAGCCGTCCCTACCTTGACAATTCTCATCTCTGACATGGGAGATACCGTGGTCAAAGCCGTCAAAGACGTCACTATCTGGCTGGGGGAGATCACTGTGCTTCCCAGCAGTGAGGATACCATATCAAATCGGCTCAAGCACGGCGTCTACAAGGCCACTCTTGGACAGCTGGATCCTCGAAACCCCGGGTCTCGAGATGTGGAAAGGGGATCGGACACCGGGAGTGAATCCGGGTACCAGGAGCTGCATCCCGGCCTTGCACGGCTGTTCCGCAATAGTCGCCAGAAGCAAAATGCAGGTGAAAACGACAAGAAGACCAAAGATCGTCTGGCTGCCGACTTTGAGGAGGAGGAGAAACGCGACGAGTCTGATGCTAGGGACAAGGGGGACCGGTGGCAAGAAGGTAAAAGCCTTCCATATTCACTGCATAGTTCAAATTGCTGACCTCGGTGTAAACAGATGCCCACCACTATCGCCATGTGCTGCTCTCTCAGATTCGAAAGGTGTATGCGGACGCTTCAGCAGCAACGCCCAAGAAGTACAGCTATGAGGAGTGGCAAGACTTTTTCAAGTTGCTGGGTGAGGATGAAGCAGATGCATCATACCACCGACGAGCTCCCGCCCACGGTGGCAAGGGAAATGAAGCTCGAGAGGCTGAGAAAGACCACCAGGCAGACAAAGATACCCAGGTTGCCAAATGGAGTTGGATCGACCCACAGAGTCCATTAATGGGTGACAAGGAAGAAGCTGAGTGGTTGCTGGAACGACTCTTCCAGCGGCTGGAAGAAAGTCTGCATTCCGACACAAAGCAGACGGAGAATGCGAAGCATTACACCAGCGACCTCAGACGGCAGAAACGGCGAGAGGAAGACGGCGCAGTCAGTGAGTGAACAGTGTCCCAGGATTGAAAGCCGGGCGTTCTGGATCATGCCTGCATGTGCGACGAGGCTATCTGTCGATTGGGGCGTTGGCCGTAGTTGGAAATGAAAACGCCTTGGACCTTTGCGGGGCGGCGATTTTCGGCGGCGTCTCCCATGGCGTTTACAACGTCGCGTCGACGAAGTCGCTGTTTTAAAAACAGAACCGCCAGCAGCAAAACATGTTGGGCATGTCTGCCCGGCTTCCAGATAGTATTCTGATAGCGCCCATCTCGGAAAGCTGCATTCACACTCTTGCATACCTAGCCAGCTAGTTTCTCTAGCATTCCGTTTCTCCGGGGCGTTTGCAGAAATTTCGCCGATCTGGAGGTTTTTGAGTTTGTCAAGCTTGATCGACCTCGGCATGGACGGTGCAGAAGTGCTTATGATTTCTGCATGGCGTTGCGGGGGGATACGAGCACAAGAGCATCTGGAGCGGATCCGGTCTTGTGCATATGACACAGAACGATCGGTTCGAAGAGGTCCGGTAGGTAGCTAAGTAGCTGGTGTTGACGGGTACGGAGCAGTGGTGGCAGGTGGTGGTGGTGCGAGATAGAAGCAGAGGTGAAGTCGAAGAGACTGGGGAGACTGCGCCCACTCCATCAAACACCTCCACCATCTGGCACGCACCTCAGGTTTCAGCCTTTCACTCTTTCAATCGCTCATCTCCCCCACGTCGGAATATTGCTCGTCGTTTTCTCGGAATCAAATGGTCTGCGTCATAATACGCCCTCTCAGCTTCCCCCGCAACTCAACCAGTCAATTTGGAGCCACTGCTTTGGGACTGCTAGTGAGCCTGTTCCATCAGCTCGTCTATCTCCAACAATGCACAGCTAGACCAAGTACCACCCTAGTTCTGCCACTACAGATACATCTAGGCCCTACAGATCCTTCAGTGACCCTCCATCTCGGTTGTCGACCTGAATCCCTCATCCTCGTTACGAGAAATGGCCATGGTGCCCACACCATGTCGACCAATTCACACAAAGCTCCTCCTCCCCCCACACATCCCAGACTCCTGCAGCACCAGACTAGAACATCTCAGCCATTCACGGCGATTCCACTACTTTGGCCGGAGTCTGTCTCCGCCGAGGGGTCTTGCATCACGCGAATCAACACCTTCTGAAGGGCCTTCCACCCGATTCATCAACTGTAGGCTTTACGATTCTGCTTGCGTTCCCAGAGCTTCTATGACTATTTCTAATCCGGTTTCATGTCCGCCACTCCTTTAGCCCGCTTGTAACCCCTCACTGTTGGAGCTTCATTGGAGCTTGGATCCGGGATGCTGATCGACTCACATCATATCCGTCTGGGGATATTGGGGGAATGGCACGGGACGCGGGGTTCTATGTCAACAAGCGATACAAATAGCATACGGTCATCGCCCGCAGATGCTGTGCTACCAATTCTCTTCATCTGTTTGTGCTGAACTCGATCGCTTCTTCTACCCATCCGACACAACCCTTGCCTCAACCGCCTAACAACCATGGGCTCACATCAGATTGAGCAGGTCGATGTCCTGCTCGTTGGAGCTGGCTTTGCCTCTTTCACTTTGCTGAACCGGTAAGAGATGCGATCCGTTGTACGTCATGAGCATGGAGCTGACCGTTACTGGCAAGCCTGCGAAATCTCGGCTACAGTGTTCGCATCTTTGAGAAGGGAGGGGCCAGTGGCGGTATTTGGTACTGGAACTGCTATCCCGGTGCCCGTGTGGATACCGATACGCCCATCTACCAGCTGTTTGATAAGGAACTATGGGAAGATTTCACCTTCAAGGAGCGATACCCGGGATGGCAGGATCTTCGTCGCTACTTCAAACACGTCGAGAAGAAGTGGAATATTCGTGACTACACCTCTTTCAACAAGAACGTGGACAGCGCTATCTTTGATGAAGGTCGCCAACAGTGGTTGGTTGAGTGCGCGGACGGAACCGAAATCTATGCCAAGTGGTTCATCCCCTGCATCGGGTTCGCCAGCAAAAGATATACGCCTCCGTTCCCCGGTCTCGGTAACTTCAAGGGCGATATCTACCATACTGCCGTGTGGCCCCAGCACGGTGTAAATTTGAAGGGCAAGCGCGTCGCTGAAATCGGCACCGGTGCCTCTGGAATCCAAGTCATTCAGGAGATTGGTCCAGTCGTGAAGGAGTTGACCGTTTACCAGAGAACACCTAATTTGTGCCTGCCGATGAACCAGCGCATGCTCGACCCTCAAGAAGAGGAGGAGAAAAAGAAAAATGGCTGGTATGAGACGGAGATGGAGAAGACCCGCGACACTTTTGCCGGCTTTAGCTATGACTTTATGGAGAAAAACACCTTTGATGACACGGCTGAAGAGCGTGAAAAGGTCTACCACAACCTCATGGTTGAGGAGGGTGGTTTCAAGTTCTGGCTTGCGACATACAAGGACATGCTGTTCGACCTCAAAGCCAATGAACCCGCTTACAATTTCTGGCGCCAGCAGGTCTTGAAACGCGTCAAGGACCCCGAGAAGCAAAGACTTTTGGCCCCCGAGGTCGCACCCCATCCGTGGGGCACCAAACGCCCATCCCTTGAACAGAGGTTCTACGAAGTGGTTGATCAACCCAATGTGAAGATCATCGATGTTAATGAGAACCCAATTGAAGAAGTCACGGCCACTGGTCTCAGAACCAAACAGGGGCTGGTCGAGGTGGACGTCATCATCCTGGCCACCGGCTTCGACTCGGTCACGGGTTCGCTGGCTCAACTCAATATCCAAGGCACCAAGGGTGGCACAATTGCCGACCACTGGAAAGACGGCACCAAGACCGCCATGGGGATCGCCATGCCCGAATTTCCCAATATGTTCTTCTTGTACGGACCCCAGGCACCCACGGCCTTTAGCTCAGGCCCTACGTGCACGCAATTCCAAGCCGAGTGGGTTGAGAAGACGTTCAAGATGATTCAGGACAAGGGCATAACCAGGCTTGAAGCCACACCAGAGTCAGAGGAAGACTGGTGCAAGAGGATGAATGAGAAATGGAATGCGACTCTGTTCCCCTTAGCCAAGAGTTGGTACCAGGGCGCGAACATCCCCGGCCGCAAAGTCGAACCCCTGAACTGGTAAGCGATTCCTCCATCCTGTCCGCTTCCCGGTGTGAGAGATCCGTTAACAATCCTGCAGGTCCGGTGGATTGGTTGAATACGTCAACACTTTGAACCGCAGTCTAGAGAACGATATGCAGGGCTGGAAATACTCCACTGCTACGGCATGAGTATTAGGACAAAGCCCAAGGTTCGAGCTTGTGGCCTGCGAGGTGATGATGTACAATGAATGATTGTGACAGAAAGCGAGATACCCTAGAGCGGGACGGCAGTTGTGTGTTGAAGGTGTCACGGCTCGTTGGATTAGAATGAATGGGGTATCCGCGTACCCGTACCCGACAGAGGGATCCAGCAGTTTTTCGTCCGAGGGAGATCAAGGCGCACAGGCCTCTGTGGAGCACTGCACACAGCAAACAATGAACGGCAAGTCAAGTTGTTATGTACCCTACGTTATGACTATGACTATCGATGTTTTCAATTGAATCAGCCCTCTGCTTGAGCATTGAATGTCTTTACAAACGGCCTCCAGGATCGAGACATCTATTGTACTGGGCTCCAGTCAGGCTGACTGAATCCTTGACTGGCGAGGCTGAGTTCCAATTCTACCTACAGAAGGACCGGGGCCCGAACGATATTTGTGTGGCGAGATCGAGACACATCAGGCTTTCTCCCATCACGAGGATGTTCGCCGCATCCCCTCAAGCATTTGCTTCGCCAAGAGATCTGGTCCCCCTATACACCACGATCGCTACTGATATCGATATTATGGCCAGGGGACTACAGACCAAGACGACAATATGCCTCACAAGGGAGATGGAAGAGCAACACGGTCTCTCCCTCTCATCGGGCGGTGGTAGCTTTTTGTTTCTCCCGCTTAACTGTCAGTCGTCTGAATCCGGCGACGACGAAAACATGTTCGACGCCATTCTGCTTGCTTGGACAGCCAGTAATGATGATGTGCGAGTCCAGCCTGACCCCTTATCTAAGGTAAATGAAGACCGGATAAGCAGAGATACCACAATCTTTATGGTCAAAGAAGGCGGAGTACGAGTACCACTCCCGCTTCCCAGCTGGGGTGTACTATCAACAACACCCTGCGCATTTTTTATTCAACTCCCAGATATAGGGGTCACTCTACTCAACGCTTCCCCAATCCAAGGCCGTTACGACTATCCTCGCTCAATGCTCTTTATGACTCAGACGCCATCGGAACTCCTGAACACCGGCAAGTTTCGGGGTGGGTTTTCATTCGACGTGGGAGATAGTACAGTCTTTCTCCTTGTCATTGAAGTTGTAACTATGACGACTCCGAGTGCTAGCTTTTTCGACGATACCGCAGACGTCATCGTTGGCTATAGGATCTTCACTTGCTTCTATAACAATAGAGTAAACCATCCTAGTCTTCGCCAGGTATGCAGGCAAGAATTATTGGAACCATGGACAATCTCCGATATGCCCGTTACCGACTCAATTATTACGGAAGATGTCATCATACCGAATGCAAACAAGCCAAATACTAATAAATTACATGGGTCCTTGAGGCCAATCTACCAGAGCATGGATCTTGTGTTCCATTTCATACGGCTTTCCTATATCTGTCCAAGATCCTGGACTTCCGGAGATCTAATGTCTGCTGCCTAAGAGGAGGGCCTAGGTCATCGTCGCCTGTACATACGCCACGACCTTGGAACAAGGGGTATTCGCGGGACAGTTGGCTGGACTGGAGGGCAATTGGAAGCGGAAACTCGGTATGATAGAAAGGCAGGCGGGCGAAAGTTGTCTGAGGATGAATCTGCCCGCCCGGGGGTTTGGTGACTTGCTGGTTGCTTTCGTCAATGTTGATAGATTACTATAGGTTTTTAGTTTCCGAGTGATCTAGGTAGTCGCTGCCAGGGCCCCTCCTTCTTTGAGATTCACTAGGTCAGGGCCGCCTTGAAAAATTTCAACGCCATCATCAAGCCATCAATCAAGTTCGGAAATCTCGTTTACCGGTTTTCTCGGTCGCCCCTAGCAGTGGCTCGATTCTCCAGTGAAGATTCAAGGAAGCCAGCGCCCCTTCTGCTCCGCCGTTCCAAATTCGACGATCGGCGGTGCACCTATTGTGGAACTGCGCGCAAGACCGGCCGTGGCGCCGACATGCACCCTTGCCGTTTCGCCGTGCAATATCATAAGATGGATATATCCCATTCTGGGCTTAGATGAGCTCGGAGAACTATGGAGGGAGAAACCCCAGCTGACTGACCGTTATCCCAACACCGACCGGGAGTTGGATGCCAGGTCGATGCTCTTTGGGGATCTCGGGGAATGCTAGCCCTGCCATGGCAAATTTGGTCGTCTCCTGCGTGGCCGGTGTTAGAAAGGTGTACGCAAGGGTCAGCGTTCCAGAGTCGGCCAAACCTCCCGAGGGACCTCACCTTTCTCCCCCCATTTGTCTGCAAATGGCAAGACGCGGGTGTCGATATACGACCTCACATATTCTCGTAGTGCTCGGTGACTATCATTGTAGTAAGGCGAGTCAAGAGCGTTGTACCAGGCCGGTTCAGCCCAACGGTCCTTGTCGCCGAATGACCTCGAGTGTGAGTCTGACATCTTGTCAGCGTGTTGCAAAGACTGAATGTTGTTGCGTCGATCTGTCTTAGAAAACGCCCACGCGGGCATCGGCCGCCAGAGAGAAAAAGAGAGGCATGCGGTTAAACGATTCCGTGGATCTGTCGGACCTGGACATCAGATCAACTGAGATGTCCCTGGGCCGAGGTCACTCGGAACTGCCTCCACACATCTACGCGTGGGTAACGACCTTGCGTGAATACGTCGCTTTTCCGGCAGAGACTAAACGAAACTAAACAGTTTTTTTATTCCATCCGGAATTCGAAGAATGTCTCCAGTTATTCAAGTTGCAACACTTTACTGCAAGGCAGTAATCGAATCTCAACTTCCCCTGGGGATAAGATGGCTGTCGGAACGATGAAGGCTGGATAATGGAACCCAACGATGGGCAAAATTGTTGTGAATGAAATTGTGATCCCAGAACTTGGACCTGGATAACTCTCGATCAAGATGTCTGCAGGATCCTTATGTCATTCCGATCTGTTGGCATTAGGGATCCTACCCGAACGGAGCCTATTACGATCGGTCATGAAGGTTGTGGCCATTTTGCAGCTGTCCATCCGGATGCAGAAGGAAAGGGATTCGTGCCGGCCGATACGGTAGGATTCTTATTCACCAATGGGGCCTGCTTCGAGTGCGAGGGTTGTCAGGTCCATAACACCCTCTGTCAACGGGGTAATCCCTTCGTGGTGGGATTTGCGTTTCCTGGCTTCTTCGCCGAGTATGCCCTGGTCGACTGGCAAAATGCAATTCATCTCCCCGATCAGTGGGACCCTAAGTCGAGCTCGGCATTGTTCTGTGCGGGCCTGACTGGTAAGTGGCTTCCCTCTTATTCCAGTTCCCCTCCAGGAGTATCCCGCAGTAAGGAAGTATTGGCTAAAAGAAACATTCTTCAGCTTTCCATTCCGTCGACTCTTGCGCGGTTCAACCGGGGCAATGATTTGCAGTAATTGAGGCGGGTGGCCTCGGCCAGCTCGCTACTCAGTTTGCAAAGGCACTGTCAGCCAAAGTTATTGCAATTGGCGTCAATGATTTGACTCTTCAGGTCTGCAAAGAACGAGGCGCGGATTTCGTGTTTAACTCCAGGACGGACGCAGCATATGCACAAAGGATCAAAGAACTAACCAATGGTGGTGTCCATGCCGCTGCTGTGTATAGTGCAGCTATACTGGCTTACATCTTAGCCGTGTCGGGTCCTGAATCCTACCGGCCTTCTGATAGTCGTCGGTGTCACACATGAGCCTGCCTCATTCTCCACACTTGAGATGGCGCTGGGAGTGTACAGGATCAAAGGTGAAGGCTATGGCGTACCTGGCTATGGCGTACCTCAACGAATGAAGCGAGCCATTGACTTCTCGGTCCGTCATTGCATCAAGTCCCAGGTGGAGTGTAGAAAGCTCGAACAGTTGGGCGAAATAGTCGAAATGAAGTCACGAGCTGCAACGAAAAGAAGGGCTGTCGTGTTCTAGCCGCTAGTGGCGGTAGATGCACCCTGTGTTTGACAACAGTCAACTTAGTGAGAACGTCTGCGTGGTGAAAACGGCAGTTTTGCGTAGCCAGAAAGACTGGACCTCAGAGATGAGCCGGGTTTGGAGCAGGTTAGTTATGATCCATACTATGCTCCTCACCGTAGCCTCATTTAGTATCGACTTAATAATGTCTCATTCTATCCCCTGGAGCGTGCGTAGCCTAGGTGATCAGTATCCCACGGCTGTCATAGTCATTCTGACTTCCAACAGATCTCTAAACAGGCGAAGGGGCGATTTGTCAATTTGAGACATTCGCATAACTCTGGCATGGGATCAGATTCCACGGCAATTTGGAGTCGATCTTCTAAATCTCCAGTGTTATTCAAGGAGTGATCTGGTGCCGGAGGGGAGATGGCATCCACACCCGAGCAGAGTTGCATATTGATACTTGCACAAGTTGTATTGGGAACATGGACCCCGCCTGGTGTCTGAAATATTCGCCCGCTGCCAAGGACTGGAAAAGCCCGCGCGATATCGGGCCGAAGGTTGCCAGTATTAAAAAATGCATTGCAGACTAGCTATATTCGTCGCAGCCGGCCGCCGCTTTTATTGGCGCGACTACTGGTGCCTCGGCCACGTTCACAACTGTTACTTTGCTCAAGTACAATTTTGCCTCAGTATATGCCAGGCAGTTGATGTTGGTCTAGGGCGAGCAAGCTCTTTTCAACTTCACCGTTGTGAGGACAAGCTGTTGCGATGCCAAGACTATTCAGAATGCGATCATGGGTCTTGTCACAGTCACCTGCGCCTATGAAGCGACGCTCAACCCACACCTGGGACCCCGCCTACGTTGAAACACTGTGAAAGCGGACGACAACAGCTTCATTCTCACTCGTGGAATTCAGTCGGAGTTGCCGTACTATGGCGAGACTTGACACGCTGTGACCGGAAACGAAGAAGAGCCTACCGACTAAACGGATTTTCGACCAGCCAATGGTAGACGCTCGACCTCGGCACACATGGATATCAATTCCCGTTGGGAGTTTGAATGCCTGGCCAGCGTCGCTGCTATGGTTGATAAATAGCTCTAAAGCTTCAACGGCGGACTTCTCTAGAGTTGGACCAGAAATGCACGATGGCTTCAACGACGCATACCGTACAAAGCTCCGCTCCAAATAGCTTCACTAATGGAATGCAAAATCAGGTCCAGGGCGGGCCGCCAGATAGAACACACGACCACATCCAAACTGACTCCCCCAACGGGACAGCCAAACGCCCGATCCGGATTTCTGGAGCGTCTGGGGGAGTCTTTGACCATGTCAGGGCAATTGCAGACCTGGCTAAAAACCCTGTTGTCGATGTCATTATCGGCGACTGGATGTCTGAGATGAACATGACGTTCCGAGGATCTGAGAAAATGAATCGACCGGCAGGGCTGTCTTCTGCTGGTGGTGAATCATACGAAGTAACTTTCATCGAGGCATTAGAGCCTGCCATCTGTGACCTCGCAAAGAATCACAAAAGGCTTGCGGTCAACGCCGGAGCGAGTGACGTCGAAGCAATGGCAAGGAGAGTACAGCAAATCTGCAATGACAAAGGTACTAAGCTAAAGGTCTCCTGGGTGACGGGTGACGAGGTTACCAACAAGGTCACCCGCCTGCTTGCAGAGGGCGAAAAATTCCTGTCGCTCCCGACCGATCAGCCGTTGGCAGAATGGGGACTGGAGCCCGTCTACGCTCAATGTTATCTGGGAGGGAGCGGCATAGCGGTCGCTTTTGCGAACGGCGCCGACATTGTCATCTGTGGACGTGTCTCAGACGCTTCGCCGGCACTCGGTGCCGCCATGTGGTGGCACAGTTGGGGACGCGAAGACTTTTCCCAACTTGCTCACTCCTTGATTGCCGGCCATCTCATTGAATGTAGTACGTATGTGACTGGAGGATATTACACCGGTTTCAAGAAAGAACTTCTCGCAACAAACAACTACACCAACTTTTGGCTTTCCCATTGCCGAGATTGAAGCCAACGGCGAGTTTGTCATTACTAAAGAAGCCAACACTGGAGGGATTGTCACGGTCAACAGTGTCTTATCACAACTTCTCTATGAAATACAAGGCCCATATTACTACAATTCCGACGTGACTGCGGAGCTGACCAATATCAAAATGATTCAAGAAGGACCTGAGCGCGTCCGCGTCATCGATGTCTTGGGGCATCCACCACCACCGACGACCAAAGTTGGCATCACGGCCCGAGGCGGATGGCAAGCCGAATTTCACTTCTTTCTCACGGGGCTCGATATTGAAGAAAAGCGCAAGATGGTTGAACTTCAAACAATTGCGTCTGTGGGGAAATATCGAAAAGAGTTTGACACACTCACCTTCACGGTGAGTGGTTCGTCGCCCGGCAATCCCCGAAACCAAGATGAGGCCACTGTCGATCTCCGGATCTTCGCTCAGAGTCGGAATCCAGACATCATGTCAGCTGGGTCACAGATTGGTGTGACCCCAGACACGCCCTGTTTCGCACGTTGGTGTGTCGAGAATTGTCTGATGGGGTACCCCGGATCCACACCCGCCTTGGATATGCGCCAAGCTGTAGGGAAACCCTTCTTTGAGTACGCTCCTCTTCTTCTCCCGTTCTCTATCCCCCGTCACTGTTTGCTAAGTCACTGACTGGACTATAGATACTGGGTCGCCTTACTCCCTCAGACTGAGGTCGATCATGCCGTCCACACTTTCGATGGACGAACCATTCAGGTGAGCCCGCCCTCCGTGACGAAAATATATCCCCGTCGGCAGCCCTCCTATGAGACAAGCTCGCCAGTGCCTTTGGACACGTGGGAAAAGACGACCCGAGCCCCTCATGGCTACGTTGTCCACGGCAGATCTGGCGACAAGAGCTCCGACTGTAACGTTGGATTCTTTGCCCGCGACGACGAGGAATGGGATTGGTTGAGGTCGACGCTCACCATCCCTAAGATCAAGGAACTTTTGGACGGAGAAGACAAAGGGGGAAGGATTGATCGTTTCGAGATGCCCCATCTTCGTGCAGTCCATTTCCTACTTAAGGATCATTTGGATCGCGGCGTCAACTCGACCGCCAGCTACGATTCCTTGGGCAAGAATATGTGCGAATACCTACGGGCAAAGTGGGTCGATATCCCCGACCACTTCCTGGAGAAAGGGAAGATCTGAAGAGCAGTTCGTCAAACCGAAGTCCTAGTGTCTAGTTAGCATCTACGAAGGATCCAATGGTCCTTGCCGCGCGAGGAGTTATACTTTCAATGTACTTCACATTCTACACTGTGGCATGACACTCACGACCTAAGCAGGCCTTCCCTATGTAACCTTTGCTACCATATCAACATGCGCCCTGACTGACTAAAGCCGCTACTATTTCATCCGCGGATATCGTTTGCGGTCTCTAACGGCCAGATTGAGAACCAACTTTCCGCGCATTCGTACTCAAAGCGTGACGGTGATGTACGAATGTAAACACATGTGAGAGAAGAGTGAATCAGCGCAAAAGGAAGAGATGTGATCGCAGATGCTATTATTCTACCTTGGAGGGTGCCATGTCTTCGTGTGAGACGTTGATAAAGGTATACCAGGCAGATGCAGACGCATCATTCCCAAACTGTTGGCGATCTTCCTGTCGATTTTGGAACAGGAACGACCCCAGAACTCTCAGAACATTCAGAACTAGCCCCTTTTCACACACCACTTATAGTACGATGGAGGATCTCAAGAACGATGCTAGGGCTTGGATGAGGCCTCCTGATCACAGGCCAATCTGCGCACAAACAGCCAAGGACACTCTCAGACAGAACACAGACAGTTAGGATAAGACATGGAATGGTTGAGACCTTACTAGTTCAACACAAACACCCTCAAGTTGTATCATCACTTCACATGCAAAATCCGACACACCGGTAGCCACTTCATCGTGCACGTCGTCGGTTCCTTATTCAACGTTTTCTATGTTTGATTTTCTGATATCACGCAGATAGACCATCAGCGGGCTCTTTTCCCAAGTGTTATACGCGCGAAGGCCGGCGTATTCGTCGGCTGGATTCCAGAGGGGGGCCCCGTCCACGCACTCGACCTCAAAGTGCCACAGGAAATAGCCGAGAATGAGCCGCAGCTCCATCGTGAATATCAATCAGCATTCTCTAATACTTACGCCGGCAGGGATGAAGTGTCCATCGATCATGGAGCCCCCTTCGGGCACAATTCTCAGGAGCCCCACGGGCACTGGCGGGAAGATTCGCAACGCCTCTTCTAAGCACGCATCCATGTATGGGAGCTTTTCCAGATTGGCCATGACGAGGTCATCCGCCGTCTTGATGCTGCCGCGGATTTCTGCTTTGAGCTTTTCAAAGATCGCTTTGTTCCTCAGGAGTTGATTCATGATGCCGCGGAGCAGGGTGGCTGTCGTCTCGCTGCCTGCGACACTGGAAGAGGGAAAACCAAAAGAAGATCCTGGTCAGCTTTTTTTCTTTGAATGAAAGGGACACAGATCGGGGTGGGGGCTGAGACTGGGCTAGCCTTACATGAACAAGGCAGCGTTCATGATGACCTCGTCGTCACTGACTTCGTTTTTCTTTTCCCGCTGCCGAAGGATGTACCACAGGAAATCCTTGTGATCGGTCGGGGTCTCCATCCGGCGAATCGTTTTCTCTCTGCTGTTGTGTAAATGCCGCACTCGTCGTTCACGGATAATGGCGGGTCAGCACCAAAGCAGAAACCGCTGCAAGAGGCTTCCCGCCCTGGCAAACCGCCGAGTTGCCTGTTCGATGGCTCCGGACTTGATACTCTCATAGATCAGCACTACCCAGTGGGCCGACTCACTCCCTTCGCCTAACGTATTATTTACGGTTAGTATGGCGTCCGTTAAGGTCCGGGTACGTTGCTCAAACCTTCTGCCAGACAGCCAAAGGGCTCGCCGAACGACAGGTCTCCGATGATGTCGAACGTGGTGTAGTTGAACCAGTTGACCAGATTGACTGGCGTGCCGTCGCGAGCGAACCCTTCCAGTCGGCTGATGAACTTTCGCACGTATCCGAGCAGAATATCTTCTTGTTCCATCAGGGCGCGCTTGGAAAATGCGTGGGCTAATGCCCGGCGCTGGCGGGGATGATTGCGTTCGTCCGCCATGGTGAGATTGCTCGCGCCTGGGATGCTCTCGACCGCCCCCACAATGGATTGGATCCCGAGTCATGTTGGGTCGTCCTTGACGGTGTCCGTAGATGTCTTCGAAGGCCTGGGCGGTATTAAAGGCAAGTTCGTTCGGCATCACTCGCACCACATGTCCTGCGTCCGTCAGCGTGTCGTGTTTCGTGGATCAGCTTGCTCCGTGAAAAGAGATTGACTGACCGTAGCGGTCATGGAAGATCTTGTATTGGAAGGAAATCCTCCCTCGAAGCAAGTAGTAGATACTGGGAATCTGGACCCAATCAGTTTCCTGTCATTCGGGTTGTTTCGTGGATTCACATTTGTTCGCTCACCGGCGAAATTGCCCAGAGGACGGGCCCCGGATACTTGGCCAATGGATGTAAAGTCAAACGATAGACGACCACGGCGATCCAGTACAGGAAGGACGTTGGAGATGTTAGCACCAGCCACAACTTGGAAGGGTTCCAAAGCGCTTTTACGCATGCCAGGATTCCGAACGCAATCCCCATTGGGGACAGCTGGTGATTGTCTACGCCAGACGTCAGAGAGGCTGCGGGCATATTGAACGTGCTTTGCGCGAGAGGGGCCTTGTTCAGTAAATCTGTTACTTTTAAGGGCGATGCTGCGACGCTGGTATTGGACTTAGACTTGGATGACTCTGGCAGGATAGAGAGAAACCAAAGATATGTACTCCCGATAACTCCTCTCAGGAATTCGGGTCTGCCAGTTGAGGCATGGACACAGGGTGCGTCGACCTGGAGCGAGCCACGCCATCATTCGTTACCGATAGGGCTCGGCTCAGAGCTCCTACCAATATCCCCCAAAGACACTCCTACCGACGGCAAAGGAGGCAGAAAAGCGGCTTACAGTCTCTGTGATAAGACAAGGAAGGAGTTTTCCATCGAATTCAGCGACCCTGGCCCGTGCTGAACGGCCAAGGGATATCATTTTCCACGGCGGGATAAAAACGGGACCGTACACCTATCTGGGACTGACCAGGGCTGAGGGAAAGGTGTGGTGAGAGTTCAATAACACTTTAATCTTCAATATCAGCACCACGACTACGAATAATTGACTCTTCCCCAAGTTTTAAATTCTTGCAAGGTCAGGTTGCTTCGCGACCTGAGTTAAAAGAGTCTGCTCTTCCCTCAGTACAGTATTCTCAGGGTGGAGAGCCTGCGCGCTCGTGGTTTCGAGGAATACTATAGACTGAGCCTCGTCCGTTCTAATGTCTATGACACATCTCGGTTCCCCTTTTCTCTTATGTTAACGATATCTCTCAACTAGCTCTCCTTCCTGTATCTACCATAATTCTGAGTCCCTTTCTGTCAGACTACTTACGTAATCTCTGAGATCCTGGAACCATGGATTGTTTTGTCTATGTTCCTCACTGAGAGAACTTCTGGTCGCTTATATAGACATTACACTGCAAGGAGAAGGTCTCTCCAGGATCAGGTCACCAATTACAGATCCTGCCATAGAGCAAGGGATAACCAATCGATCGTTTCACACCGCTTTGGTTCAGCTGCAAGGACAGCGAAAGTCTCAATTGCCCTTGAGTCAACACTTCCCCCCGCACGTTGCTGTGACATCTTTCAGTCCATGTCCTACGGGAGCAATTCTGTTGATGTCACGGCTTAGATCTGAGACTGGCTTCATTTTCTGCCTTCAATCGGGCCGCAAGCGAACGTTGAAGCACTTTTCCGGTGGGTTATTTTGGAATGACGCTAATGTAGTGGACGCCGCCTCTCAGTCTCTTGAAGGGAGCCACCATGGAGCCGATGTACTCCTTGACGTCCCACAGAATTTGCACCCGTTTTGCATCGCTAGCTGGCTTGTCGACATTGACATATCCCAACGGGGTTTCTGTCTGTTGAGCCACGTCGTAAACGCCACACACTGATGCGTCTTTGACTCTTGCGTGGGAGAGTTTCCGTTGATGAGAAGATTCGGATTATAGTATGTCATGGAAAGAAGGTGGTGTTTAACCTTATTCCGTTGCTTTACACAGGTCATCTGTGAGGCCCGTGCCTCACCTTGAGCAATCATTGCCATTCCAGCAGGAATACCAACTGTTAAACTAGAGGTTGTGAAATCACGTGATCCAGCCCAGCCACCCAGTATTGTCTATATAGTCTACCGTAGTCTCCATATTGAATAAAGGGGGGGCAACCTTTGATCAATTCACACCAACCTTTCCCCTAACAAACGTATCTTGCCTTTGTCGAAGGATTCGTGCAATTTTTGTTGCCAATGAACACTATATTCTCTTTATCGTCGATCTGCAAGTGCAATATTGTCGACCAGAGCATCTGTGGAAGCTGGAGCAGACTGTCCCATGTGACTTGAACAACTCATCAAGGCATTCAGACATCCTCTATGCTATTATGATGGGTTGCACCAATGGTAGTTCAAGCTTCACTATTCCCATCATTGCGAGAAGAACAGGGGTATTTATCGAAGTAGCCGTGACAGTGACAGAGTGACCTCAAAGTTGCTCATGGCACTGACGGGTGCGGAATGGTGAGCGATGTAGGGAAGTTACAGGAGCCCGATGGTAGTATATCGAGTGTGCATGCAGCGTTTCCGTCTTTCCAGCCATGCCAATTCACCCAGCCATCCCTCTCTGTCCCACACTAGCCAATTGTCTGCTAGAGATGTCCTTTAGACTTTGATTTCATCTGTATCTCTTTGAAAACTAGGATTTGCGAGACCTGATTGTCCCTACCGTCTTTTCACTCACTCATTGTTACTATGATGGCGCTAACTATGGCGCAGATGAAACTTCAGCTGGTATCCTCCTCGCCAGTCCAGAGAGTCACGTCAGCTGGTTTGCAAGTCTGTTCCTAATCGTGCCGATGCTCAGAACCTGATTGGACTTGCCAATTGCAGCTAGAAACTACTGATAAACTACTGAGTGACGAACAGGAAGGGGAGAGAGTAGTTGAGTAGTCTCTTGAACCCGTCCATAGTTCACAAGTCTTCCGTGAAGTTAGATGCTAAGTTTTTCGGGTGCAAGTAGATAGCTTAGGGATGATGTTTCCCACGTTTGAAATATGTCGAATTCACCGTGTCATTCATGCTCTTTATGCTCTTCATACATAGTCTGGTCTTGACGAGAACATTCAAATAGAGTCTGTTTCGCTTCTGTAAGACTGCACTCTTTGCCCCTATTTCATGGTCGCCCCAACGTGTAAAGATATTTCGTGCTATATCACGACCCTGAGTTTAAAGCGAGTGATCAATAACCTCGCGACCGTGACAAAAAATACCCCAGCTAATAAGGTAGCTCCAGTGAATATTTTTAAGCCGGTGTATCCTCCATCTTCAAGCGATACGATTGCTCCACCAACTGGATTCCCCGCCAGCAACGGAAATGAAACTGACATAAAGAAAGTCCCATACCGAACTCCTAGCTCACGGATAGGACAATCATAAATGACCAGTGACGAAACCATGGTGAATATACCGCCACCGAAAGCGCCGTACAGTCCAGCAAAAGCCGCTAGAGCCGCAGCTGATCTTGCAGGTACCCATAATGCAAGGCACAGCACACCCGATACGGTCGATATGATGATGAAAATGTTGTATCCGCCGTAGCGAATAGCTAGCTGGCCCGGTATGAGACGTCCAGGTACACTAGTAGCTTCTCAGCACATATGCCTTGTATTGCTTCCTCGGAAGCGTGCGGCATGGCTCACCTTGCTGCATTCATAATTGGCACTAGATATTGAACAAACGTTGAGGACATTCCAGCCTCCCTCGCCTGCACAATGACGTAGTTGTAAGGTAAGAATATGCTGAAGTATATCAGGCATGCGCCTAACACAGTCAGAGAAAAGGGAAGCTTGGCGAAAGGTTTGGTAAACTCTGAAATGCGTAGCGGTTGAGGCTGTGGTGGAATCCGGGATTTAACCGTCAAGTTTACGAGAACCAAAAGACCCAAATTCAGGAAAGCAGCGATTCTAACCGCCCATGGAAACCCCAAAGACGGCATGATGCGATCCATCATGATCGGGAAGATGACTCCACCAAGGCTGGATCCACACACAGCAATAGCTATTACTAGGGGATAACGTATTTTAAACCAAGTCGCCAAGGCACCTGCGGCTGAGGCAATATCAGTCTGTGAGTGCATGCTAGGAAGTACGAGCACTGATACGTACTAGTGAAGAAAACAAGACACAGTCCCATAGCCCAGCAGATACTTTGGGAAAGAAAGATCTGATAATACTCTTTGGAGATGGACGTCATCATCATCCCGAGGACAGTGAGAAAAGAGCCTACCAACAGAGGCCACCTTGGTCCATAGTTATCATACAGCTTTCCCGAGACAACTCCCTGCGAACAGCACAGTCAGGGTTCTATGCCCCAGTAGAGCGGGTCTGCGACCTACCATGATATATAGCACAAATGACTGGACGGAGGAAATCCAGGCAATGGAACTCGGGGACATTTCACGGAGTAGATCATTCTGGTAGTAATCTTGGAATATGCCGATGCCTGCACTCTCAATAGTAGCCGGAGATCAGCTAAAGTTCTTGTTGGTGTTCAGCGGAGTTGGCGCGAGATCAGAACTGGCCAGAACGAGACAAAAACCCGCAATCAAGACTCACATTGCAACCAGCCAAAACTGCACATGAAGGCAAAGAATGATCCGAAAACCACTACCCATGCTTCCCGACCGCCATCCGGGGGAGTTTCTGAGTCAAATTCATCTGGAGGAGTTGCTTCGTTGATAATGATATCCTCGACCTTGAGATCCTTCATACACCTTGGTTCTCCCAGCCCCATCAAGATACTTCCAGGCGATTCGTCTCGGCTGTTCAAGATCTGGAAGCTGTTCTGTGCCATGACAGGTCGTCACGAGGAACTGCAATAGTTCTCGGTACGTACCAGGCCTGCCTCGATGCATATAGTCTCGGATCGCAGTGCGGGGACGGGGATGACCGACGGCGATTTTCTCCAAGATGTGAAATTGGAAAACGTAATACCCGAGGGAGCCATGGCAGTGCGGTGCTTGTGGCGGCCCACATGCTACTGTAACTCGGTAACCGAAGGGACCGTCCTGCGGAAAGATACACGACTCTTGGTCCTTTAGGAGAAGATGCACGCGACGCCAGCGCTGGCAGATAGAATCGAATATCTGCACCATCACCGCTGCACTCGGCAAAGTCTTTACAACACATATGTGAGTCGGCAAAACTCTAGGCAAAAACTATTTCTTAATACATATAGCGAGAGCTCGAGTCCGAGATTTCGAAGAAAAATTGCGGGTCTGCATCATAGCCTCTGTCTCGGAGAGAAAACCTGTCGGAGTATCTCGTCTTCGAGCATTCGCGGGATTTCGGATACAAAATCGTCGCAGCCATTCACTCTTAAGATTTTCCTCATTGAACATAATGTGCTAGTCGCTCATCGTATTGCTGCATAGGCCTTTTGCGCGGCAAACATCGAAGCGAACGTTTGGAGGAAGCATTAGATGGGAATGACCAAATGACTCAATTCCCTGCGGCTGTCAACTGATGGAAATATCTACTAGGTCCACTTCTCCTTTGTCATGCAGATCCAGAACCTCAGCATACATCAATCCATCAACGTATGCCTCTCCAACAAGTGTAGCATGACCTCTGGCTCTTGAGTCAGACCGAAGTACGAAGGGGACAACACAATTGTCGAAGATACAAACGACATCCCCTGCCTCAACGCTCGGACGAGTATACCCCAAGCGATAATTTTCAGTCACAATGAAAGCCCTATCCGTTCGTGCATCAATGATCGGATAGTTCTGCACCGGCTTGATGTTATCGCTTCGCCCTGTCTCAACCAGCTCTTTCAGATACTCCCTGTGGGCATGGTATAGTTCGAGACTGTCTCCAATGGCTTTCTGATACATCCTATGCTCAGTCAGGCATCTGTTAGCTATCAACGTTCGGCTGAACATCCGTAAGATGGCTTGTTTAGGAAGTGGGAGAAGCCGTTCAGCCAATTGCAGACAGCGGTCCTCCCAATCCTGCAAGAAGACAGCTCCAGATTGTCCTAGGGGCTCTGGCAGTTGGCATCCATCTATTCTTCCAATTACCTTGTCGACCAGAAAGCCTTTTAACTTGAGAATATTTCTGTCAGAATCCGCCGACAAGATAGGCTTCTCGACAAATGGTTTTCTGAAACCTGCATGGAATCCAGATGCTAGACCATTGATTTCCCCCAAATTGATTAATTGGCGCTGCAAGTTGGAAGTCTGCGCACCAAGATGGAAGGCCGATAAGTCGCTGCGCTTCTGCCCCTTCTACCTGACCCAGAAGATCCAGCCTAAAATCGAACGTGAGACAATGCCGAATGAGATCGGCATAAGCCTTGGCAGGTGGGAAGTTGTAGTCGACGGTGACCGCATCCCGAACTGGTTGCGGCACCAGGCCAAGAATGCATACACTCGGCCCAGTGGATTAGTGACCTCTTTGCGTCGGGCTACATGCAGCAGCCCCGATATTGGCACTGTGTTAATGCCCAATCCACCAAATATCTTCTCCCACTCATCAGCCACGTACTTGACAACAATCCCTGGAAACGCCGAAAACGTGTATGAATTCGGCATTTTCAGGTACTATCTTCAGTCCAGAATGGCTCCGATATCCTTCGAAACAAAAGTTGTGGTCATGACAGGTGCTGGTGGATGACTGGGGCGCGCATACGCGGTTCTCTACGCACGAGGTGCCAGAGTTGTAGTAAATGACCTAGGAGGAGGTTTCAAGGGAGATGGAACTCCTCGGCGATCTGTGGGCTCTCTTCATTCACAAGCCGGTGGTCGATTCCTTGCAGGTGAACTCAGTACAAGAGCTTATTGATTTATAGATGGGCGATACGGTAGTTGAGGAAATTCGACAAGCTGGCAGAGTTGCGGTCCCAGATTATCACATCCTCACCCAAGGCGGCAAAATAATCGAAACTGCTGTAGATGTCTTTGGGACTGTTCATATCCTTGTCAACAACGCGGCATTCTTCCAGATGTAGCCTTTCGTAATGTGACCGATCAGGACTGGACTCTCATCGAGGAGGTGCATATGTTCGGGACATACAAGACGACTCGAGCTGCTTGGTCTCTGATGCGATGCTAAAGGTACGGCCGCATTGTTTGTACATCATCGGGAGCGGGAATCTACGGCTCGTTTGGGCAGTCCAACTACTCTGGTGAGTGGCTCTCTGCGTATTGATGTTCGAAGCCAACTCTCAACTCCCTGTGTAACAGCGCAAAAGCAGGAATTATCGAGTTTGTGAACGCTATTGCTAAGGAAGAAGCGAGATACAACATCAAAGCGAATACTTTGACTCCTGCTGCAGCGAGCAGGTTAACCATGACCGTCATGGCCCCGGAGCTTCTCACAAGACTAAGTCCTGAATGGGTGGCGCCGGTAGTCGCAGCTCTAACCCACGAAAGCTCGCACAAAACTGGTGCTGTCTTCGACGTTGGTGCTGGTTGCGTGATGAAATTTCAATGGGAGTGGGCGGCTGGCCTTGATATCGAGAGAGATCAGCCGCCCGCGTATATCCTGCACAACTTTGACAGAGTTACAGACTTCTCCGACCCTAGGATATGGGGAATGGTCTAATCGACAGAAAGCAATGCAAGGCGCAACACCAACGCTGTATGACAAGGATCTCTTGAAGGGGAAGGTTGCCATCGTCGCCGCGGCGGTTGGCGGATTGGGCAGCGAATACACGTTAACTCTGGCCACATTGGATGCCTCGGTGGTTGTGAATGATGTCTGCGCGGTAGCTGCTGATGCGGTTGTTGAAAAGATCAAAACAGTGGGAGGTGCGGCTGTTTCATGCACTTACACGGTTGAGAATGCAAGACAAACCGTCCAGAAGGCCATCGAAGGGTTTGGGGGTGTCCACATTCTGGTGGTCGTGTCTGGGAATGTTTTGGAGCGGCCGCTGGACGAAATAGCCAACAATGAGTGGAGTCAGGCGTACGACTCGCAAGCGAAAAGTGCCTATCCAATTACAAAAGCTCTGTGGCCGATCTTTCTGAAGCAAAGTATGGTCGAGTTGTGGTGTCTTCTTCAGAATTGGGGCTATCAGGTCGGGCTGGATTTACTAGTTTCTGCGCTGGAGCATCGGTTACTATTGGGTTTACGCGAACTTTCTTCAGAGAAGGTTAAAAGTACGGGATCCGTATCAACGCCATCGCACCGGTGTCAGCAGATTCATCATCACGACTCCAAGCAGAAAGAAGGTGTCTCGCCCAAGATCTAGTGAATTTCACTACTCAGGATGATGGGCACTTCTGCCGTGGCCGCGCGTGAGGACTCCTGAGCCTAGCTTCCATTGGGACATGACAGGGGTTTTTGCATATCTTCTGTTCTGGTGAGATATACAACTATCGGTGAGCTGGATTGAGGGTAGCAGCAGATGAATAGAACGCGACAAAGCATTTACACCTGGCGTTCGTGGCTGAGCTCTCTCCCTTCCCGATCTCTCCCTCCCAGTCTCTTCTCTTCTGTCTCCTTTCCTCCCTCGCCTCTTCTCTTTCACATTCATTGAGCCTTTAGGCTATCAAGAAATCCGATCGATTTGTGATCACGTATCATAAATCAAACTTCAGATCGGAATCTTGAAGACCGTCCTTGCCTTGGAGATTCGGTATTGCGTTTCCAAAGATCAAGCTTTCTCGAGCAATCATCGCGTAAATTGGCATTTGCATGAAATATTTACAGTTGTTGCGCATTATCATTCCAATCAATGGTCACCAGACATCGCGCAAAACAGAACCGAAACCTACTAATCTCAATGTACCGTGGGCTCGACTGTAAGCGCGCCCAATCCTCCCAATTTTCCACGTAGATCTCGCTGCAATCATCTTATTCAAGAGGAACCATTCCTCTGCGTCCCAACGACTTGGAATGTTCTTTCAAATCAGGAGTAGCATAGAGCTGAGAACCTATCAGCAAACTACTGTGGATTTGCATTTCCAAGAGCAATGTGGGGTGTGGCAAATGGGCAAACTCTGGCGTCAAGTCTCCTTGCCTGTGAATATCGTAGAATCCTATTGGCCTTGAAAGCTGGTACGCCTATAGCAAGATCTGCGTGCACCGTCTCCCAGTGTCGATGGAAATCCTCGTAGCTGACTTGAGGGAGTTTACAGAAAAAGAATGAGACTTGGGGCAGGAGATGCTCTCAGGCAGAACTCGGATAGATGGAC
Organism: Cladophialophora psammophila CBS 110553; assembly: GCF_000585535.1. Taxonomy (NCBI): domain Eukaryota; kingdom Fungi; phylum Ascomycota; class Eurotiomycetes; order Chaetothyriales; family Herpotrichiellaceae; genus Cladophialophora; species Cladophialophora psammophila. The sequence continues at coordinate 142,915 of NW_006912955.1, forward strand.
GAATACAGGGAATTGTTAAGATCTTGCTAGTACGACAACCCGTCCTCATGCCCTATCCCTGGTCATTCCCTCACTGCTGATAGCACACATCCTGTAGAGCGGTTTACCAGGCACTAACAAGCCTAGGCGCCATCTATGACCTGCACTGAGCCAGAAATGAACTTGGTTGAATCGGAGAGCAGCCAGACAACCAACTCCGCGATCTCGTGAGTGGTTCCCCATCCCTTGATTGCATGTTCAAAATCCATGATCCTCCCTCTTACGGCGGCTACCTTGTGTAGTATTGGAGCGTCGATAAGTCCCCTGTTTACCAGAAACGCAGTCAATCAAATGTCGCAGTAGTCGACGAATGGCTTACGGGGCGATAGCGTTGACTCGAATTCCCCGGGCCCCACATTCCTTCGCTGCTGGTCTTGTCAAGCCCACGACGCCATGCTTCGATGCGACATAGGGAGCGTTATTCACATAACCTCGCACGCCTACAACGCAGCTTATGTTCACTTGCTGCCGCAGTCGTTCATGTGATTCAGTTGCTCACGCATAGAGTGCATGATACCTGTGAGGTTGACGCCGATCACAAAATCCCAGTCGTCGTCTTCCAGCCCTGCCGTGGGTGTCAGGTGGGTGCCTCGACCGACCACACCGGCCAGGTTGGCCGCACTGTCTACTTTGCCAAACTTTTGGACCGTTCGTTGTACCCACGACTGGGCCTGCTCCGGGTCTGTCACATCGGTTGCTGTAGCAAAAAGCTCCCCTGGCCCAGACCCCCGAAATAGTAGCAACTGCATCGGCAAGGGCTTCCTTTTGTATATCTGTAATCGAGACTTTCGCTCCACTTGCGACGAGCAACTTGGTTATTTCTAGTCCCATCCCCGATGCACCGCCAGTGAGGGCAATGACCTTGCCGGTGAAATCAAATTTGGTTGCCACGCTTCCGTTGATAAGGGATGACGGAAGGAATACTTGGGATTGGAAATACCTGTGACTAGGACGACTTCGCCTCACTGTAAGATATTGTTGCTTATATGAATGAGAATACGACTTTTGAAATTGTCCAGACCATCATGCATGGACTAGAATAGCAATAATGCCCACCTATATACCGCCATACGAACACTAGAACGACGACTTAACCAGAATCGGCTAATGAGAAGGTGTGGAGATTCAACCCCGCAGCGGACCGCCCGGAAGATCATAAAACCTCTCCGGCCAGGTCCAGCTCAACAGGACACCAACAATCAGATATGCTAGTTGTCACCAGAGAGAAGATCTTTTCTTTGACTTTCTTCGACGCAGCAACCACCTTCTCGTTGTTTTTCTCATGTAGCGTCGTGGCTACATCATGTATCATGAGCTTGTCCACATTCGGCACGATCAACGTGAGCAAGATCGCGAGTCCTCCGAATGCAATTCGAAGTCAGGAAACCGTGCGGAATGCATGGGTGTTGCCGAATCGATATGCGCATTCTCCGACGGCCACAATGGTCGAGTTTGAGCCGTCTATACCAGATAGCGCGGTTGTGTTTCCACTGGACAATGCGGTGATGAAAGCACCGACGGAAGCCTCGAACAGTCCAGCTTGAACGACAGCAGGACCAACTCGAGTCAGGACAGTCTCGGAAAGCCGAGAATTGAGCACAACGCTGCAGACCGCGATTGCAATTCCTCCCACAATAGATCGGACCGAGCCCGCGAAGCCCGCCGCCGCGCCTATATCTTGCTGATTCCGAATGCAGATGGTCGTGTGAAACACGCCAAGACACTAGTAATTATGGCTATAAAAGCAGCCTCCCCGACCACATAGATCTAGAATAGTCCAATACACTTTTACGTCTCATTTCAGAGTCGTGAGAGACAGGGCGATGGCTTCGTTCCAACCAATAGTAAACGAGACAATACAGACCAGCGCAATAGCGACTCCTTCGTTGTCGGGAGTGCAGACAGCGGTACCTGTGATTGAAAAACGAGGATGGCATGGGATGAAGAAGGCGGACAACTTACTTCCAAGGAAGGATAGAAATAGCGATTTCTATATACCTAACGCTCGTCTAAAATATATACCTAGCCGAGAGCTAGGAACAGCCGATTGCTAGGGGCCCCAATTTGGCCCCGGTGTCTTGCTCGAGGAGTGCTTAGGGAGGCTGTCTGATCGCTTAGTGATGTCTTAGCTAAAGGCTTAGTTAGAGCTCGGGTTAAAGCGCCCTTGGCTTACCCTCTAGGATCAAAACGTACATGATAATCAGTTTTTTTTGTTCTCTAGTAATATAGGTATTTAAGCTTCTTCTCTCTCGCAGGTCGAACTTCTCCTCCTTCTCAATCAATCAATCAATCAGTCAATCAACTCATGGGCCCAGATTGGTCCGAGACGGGCTATGGCAGGAGAATCGTCACTGCTCTGTCCGACATGTCGCAGCGTTGACTGGCTAGATGCTGGCCTCCCCAGGGTCATCCAGACAGCAAAGCCAGACGTGTTCACCACCAGTGCAGAAGTGCGGCACCTGGATGGAACCGTTGCGCCCGCTGCCAGTTCCCGGCTGGTGGAATCGGCGCTGTTCCTGCTTTCCCTCGGGACGGTGCAAGAGGTGCGAGAACGGAGCGCGGGTGGTTGTCCATGTTGCGGTTTCTGCCTCGCGCTGCTTGAAAAACGCCTCGCAGGCTCGGACATCGACAGAGCCTCTCACGACCGCGTCCCCATCCATGTCTACACCCGCAAGTACGGTGCTGTTGTCATCCCTGGGGGGAGCGAAAGCCAACACCATGCTCGAACGCATCTGATGTGCTTCAATCTTTCATTCCATCCGGACACCCCCCAGGCTGAGACTGTATCTTTCGGTTTACTAGATCCTGCTCATCACGAGGATAGGGAACGTCAGTCAATTACGGATCGCGTAGAGAAACGGGCTTCTCTCGTTGGTCGCTTGGTACCGCCGCGATTTGAACCAAACCAGGTAAAGGACTGGTTGGAGATGTGCGAAGGGCAGTGGGCCACCACCGACTCGAGTTTTCTCTCACGCAGTGGCAAGATATCCGAGCTTCGGGTTGTCGACGTCTCACAAAGATGTATCAAGACACTCAGGATCGAAGACATTGAAGGCGGTTATGCTGCATTGAGTTATGTCTGGGGCGTCGTGGAGCAGGAGGTCCGTCTAACCACGACAAACCTGGACGCATATTCGAGACCTGGAGGCATTCCGACACTTTCACCGACGGTTGAAGACGCGATGCAAGTGGCCAGGTCAGTGGGCATTCGGTACTTTTGGGCGGATGTCATCTCGATTCTCCAGGATGATGACGAGGATAAGGCACAGAGCATCTTCGACATGGATGTCATCTACACCTACTCGCGTCTCACCATCGCAGCAGTGGCGGGAACAAACTGCCACGAGGGACTCCACGGAGTCAGCCGCGACAGGGTTCCTCTGCTACACACTACCATTGCACACTTTGGTCTTGTTGAAATTCCGCACCAACCGGAGCGAACCCCTGGAGCACTCTTTGTCAGTGGGGGATGGCCCAGCCGAGCGTGGACTTTACAGGAATTCCTCCTTTCAAGACAAATCTTGCTTTCTGCGAGCAGCAGCTGATATGGTTATGTCGGGCAGCGCATTGGGCCGAAGGACTGGACGTCAACGGGGAGAACTTCCATTTTGCCAGGTATGACGGGTTGAACAAGCCTCGGCTCGAATCATCCATCTTCGCAGAAATAAGCGACGGGGGTGAACCTTCTCCTCTCGAGCCACGGCCGGTCGAGCTTTCGGATGCCGCGACCCTGATCGAGTGCTACACCAGAAGAAAACTCTCATATGAGAGCGATATCAACAACGCCTTCGAGGGACTGATGTGGTACATGTCGTCCATGTCCCCGTTGGGGGGCTTTTTATGGGGTTTGCCGGAGCTGAATTTTGAGGCCTTCCTCTGCTGGAGCGTACGTGGCGGATCGTCGGCCACTCGCGGTATTGTGAGACGGAGACAGGCATTTCCAGCCGCCCCTTCATGGTCTTGGATGGCGTGGCTGGGAGAAGTCAGCTTTTCTCCGTTGACGTGGTCAACCTATGACCAGGGCTGGAGATCGTTTGTCAAGTGCTTCAAGTACCCGACCTACCTCCACCGGCAGGGCAGAGAACCGAACGATATCCTGAGCGGGTACGACTCGGGCGATACTGTCCTCGACCGTCCGTTTGACATGTGGGCAAGCCAACTTCCCCTGAAGAATGAATCCACTAGCATCGTGTTCTGGGCTGAGTGCGCAACTGTGCTTTTCGATGCCAGTTCGCTGGAAATCCATTACGAAAGACACGCATCGAGTATCAGGATCCCAGGTGGCAAGAGGAGACTGCAGGTCCAAAATCTGTGCATTTCCCAGGATATTGCGGATGACATCGCCAAAGCTGACAGCACGGCATTGTCGGTCGGTCTTGTCGCAGTGGCTGTGGAGGGAAGTTTCCCCAGTGATCAAGCGAATCTTGCTCTGGACCGTAACTGTCGTTCGGAGGAGGAAGACTCCCCGGCCGCTGCCTTCCAGATTTGGAATCGAGCCGTGCATTGCCTGGTGCTGTCTCGGGTTCGCAGAGAAGAACAAGGAGATCACTATCACCTATGTCGTCGAGAGGGGACGCTGTCGATGAGGACGGCGAACTGGGCCCGGCTGGAGAAAGAGACGAAACTCGTCGTGCTACAATAAAATGACACCGGCCTGCCTACCCACCTACTCTCCGGCCCGTCTTTCGCCACCTGTTCTCTCCGAACGGGATGAATGAACGGGGTTGTTATGGCAGCCGCTGGATACATATATTAAAGCTGGGTCGGCACTCCCTCATTCCGCATACAGAGTTCACAACGGCTCCCGCCCTCGCGGCAGCCAGCTAGACGTTCTTCCCATGGAACCATTAAATCTTGGGTGTAAGGATGGATTTGAATAGGTTGGAGAAGATGTGATTTCCCGCTAATCTAATGCACAAACTAGGTATGTCGTTCCCTGTCAGTCCCCTAATTCCTCTGTGGCAACTTCATCACGCCCTGATGAACTCCCGCAGAATCAGGTAGTTCTGCGCCGCTTGTTCCGAGCATGTCGCGACCAAACGGAATATTCAACATTTCTTTTATCAAGATCAATGGAGGCACGGTGAGACTCATTGGTAATATCATCTAGGTCAAGGTCAATGTCGTCGATTCTACTGTCATGTATTTCCGGACGAGGCTTTACTAGTGCGTGTTCTTCTCATCTCACGCTCCAGACCCTGGCTTCTGTCCGCACACAGTATCATTTTCCCCAGCATTAGTATTGGCAACTTACATCATCACCCCGCCAGAAGGCAATCGCTCATCAATATCAACGTGGGTCTTGGCCCCTCCGACTAGCCACCGCGTCAACGAACCATAGCGCCAAGAACTTTCATATCACATATGCTGTGAATAGCCTGATTTTTGAAGTCATTCCGGACCTGCATCAGAAGAATGTCCAGTTCTTGTCGGCTCATCAGCCGATAAAGTCACAGAACAGTCGGAAGCTGGGGCCCGTGAGTCTTTCGTGCAGCTGGACGATGTCGAGATGGCCAATTCGTTTCTGCATGCAGAGAAACACGGAGAGCAAGGGAAATAAGTAAGCTTAGTCCTAGCTTATTCCGAAAGAAAGTAGAGAGAGAAAGGGGGGAAGGGGGAGAAAAGGAGGGAATACGTCAACACTGACTCAACAAGGTCATGTTTGTATGCCGTTCAGAACTTACAAATCACCCTCGCCCTGATCTTCTTCAGCATCGATTACGGGATGTTCATCCGCCTCATTGACTGCTGAGCCCTCGGGCTCTGCCATGGTGCATACACCTTTTGTGTGGTAGTCGTGCCGCAGTTGATGATCGCTAGCCTGGCAAACATGGGGTCAAAACAACCATAGGAGAATTGGAAGAAGAGAGTAGTTCCCACAGCCTTTTACCGCCTCTTGAAACCGACATCGCAGATATGCAAGTCAATCCCCTGTGGTCTAGGGTAGAAGATTAGCTGATAGGGATCTCATGGCACGAACGGTGGAATCAACTACGCCGCTGTTCGCCCAGCTAGCACTAGCGCATACATATGCATGTACCTATTGTTGGGTTGCTTAGAACTAGAGCACGGATGCGCGCTCGCTACCCGAGAGCTACTCCGTACTTATCGGAGAAGGGTGTCGCAGAGATGAAGAGAGTTCGCTCGCTGCTACAGTACTGGCTCGCTGGGCGTCGCGATGGATGGCCGATTGGTAAGGTGGGAAAAAAAGAGTTCTGCGGCCCTATCGTCCTTCTTTTCGTTGCGTGCGCACTTGATCCCTCGTCCCAAATCTTCGAAGCAAGACCCCGGGGCATATGCAAGCACAGCTCGAGCAGCAAGCAGTTCAGCCTGAGAGAGACGAACTCGTCTATCCCCGCATATAACCCCGCAGCGCTTATGGCAGACACAAGGGACCTCGAGGTTGTGATTATCGGGGCTGGAGCGACGGGGTTACTGCTTGCACAAGGATTGAAACTGGTATGTGCGTATGCGTGTTGGCAGTTTGGATGGCTGTTGCTTGGCTGGTTTATGTCAATAGTCGAGCAGTGAGCAGGAAGTAGCAGCGGCATATGTATGCTAATGAGAAAGCATCGACACACTCACAGAACGGCATCAAAGCCACCGTCTACGAACGCGAGGAAGAGGATACATACCTCACCCGGCCTCGCGAATGGGGCATGACCCTGCAGTTCGGCCAGGAGTACCTGGCCAAATGCATCCCACCGGATCTCGTGGCTCGCCTGGACGAGGCGTGCTGCGACTCGTTCTACACGGGCAAGCACACCTCCTGGCCCATGTTCAACGGCCAGACGGGCGAGAAGTTCTTCGACGGCGTCCACTCGGACGTCCGCGAAGCTCTTGTCGGTAGCGAACAAAGCCGCCAACGAACCCATCGACATACAGATGTTCAACGCTTGTTGGACTCTCCCCGCCGACGTCGCCCTTCTGCAACGCAAAGCCCACCCGATCTTCCGCATCGGCTATCACCCCATGGGAATGAGCTGGGTGACCGCCATCCAGGACGTAACAGATCCCAACGACCCGACCACCTTCCTCTTCCAACAGTGTCTCTCCTGGCCCGGCAGACCGCACGCCGAAGACTTCCCGGGCCAGCAGTCCAAGATCGACTTCATCAAGTCCAAGGCCGTGGCGTACGCTGAGCCCTGGAAAAGCGCCGGTCTCAACATCCCTCCCGACCTGCAGCTGCAGGTCGACCCGATCACCATGTGGAGCCCGGATATGGATTGGTCGTCGTCCTCTCCGCTGTGGCCGCACGTCACTCTTGCCGGGGACGCCGCACACAACATGCCACCGTTCCGCGGGCAAGGGCTCAACAACGTGTTTCAAGACGCCGAGAAGCTCGTGTCGGAGCTGTACGATGTGAAAGAAGGTAACAAGTCTTTGGAGCAGGCGGTGAGGGTGTACGAAGAGGAAATGAAGCCTCGCAGTCTCAGGGAGATCTCGGTCAGTCTGATGCAGAGCCGCATGGTGCATAACTGGGAGACTCTGATGAGTGCACCCATGATTAAGGCTGGCATGCACGCGTACAGGGAGGAAGTCAATGGCAATGTGGAAACAGCAAGCGGCGGCTAGGTGAATATCGCGAGATAGTCAGTTGCTTGACGGAAACGATTAATCGGTTCAAGGGGGAACAAATTGCCACGCCCCTTGCCGCCACGTAGTAAGCATTTGCGATATATATATATATCTATTCGATCGGGATATTGGAAACGGCAAAGCATATGTAGCAGTATGTAGCTTAGACCTTGTGGCTAATAAACCTCTCTCTTCCGTGAGATGGCTTTTCACAAACCTCGTCACTCAAAGAGGCCGATGGAACATGGGAAAGGCCTTCCCATTCGAGCAACAGCAGCCAGTTCAGGTTGGCAACGCGGCCCGAAAATCAGCCAAAAAAGCCCAAAACATGCCCTCGCGCCAGCCTTGCTTCTTCCAGTCGTTGGCGGTGAGGGGGAACAAATCAGCCACGCCCCGCGCCGTTGCGTCGTGGGCGTAGATGAAGAGCACGTTGTCGTCTGCGTCGGCTTTTTGCGCCTTCTCGATCGTCGCGATCGCCTCGGGGATCGAGAGGCCCATAGCCGGGTCGAAGAACGGCTTCGTCCCCGGCGGCGACCTGCCCCGTTTCTGTTGGATGGCTTCGAACACGGCGCCCGGGCAAGGACTATGCGTTACTTTCGCCAGTGCATGTAGCCCGGGCTGCCAAATGTCCCTCGGCAGCGGCTTGTACGCGGATGGTCGGATCTCGCCGCCGTGGTGGCACAGGTCGCCGCCCATGAAGATGAACGTGTCCGGCTCGCAAGTTGTGCGGGCCAGGCCACAGACGTGACCGACAGCATGGCCTGGGGTGTCGAGGAGGTAGAATGAGCCGTCGCCGAAGAAGTCGATGGCTCGGAAGTCGCCGATCTGGAGCGTGCCGGGTTCGGTGAATGTGATTTCCCGCAGTTCCCGTCCTCTAGTTTTTGGGGTTGAGGATTAGATGTGGTGAGAAAGCAACTTTGCATATTCCCTTTCTGAGGGGACTTGTGGAAACCAAACAAGCAGGAGCTTGCATTCTTCTTTTTCCTGCTCAGCTGACTTGGACTTACTTGAAATCAGATTCACGCACTGGAGAATCTTGCTTGCCAGGATAGCCCGGCATAAAAGCCTCCTTGAATCCCGGGCCTACTACCACTTCGGTCGAGGGAGGGAATGTGGATGGATCGCCTAAGTGGTCCCAATGCCAATGACTAATTCCCACCAAAAAGAATTAGATCACGTCTTCACAATATCCGGGACGAGTCAAGCATCAATCACAACAAGCATCAATCTCAATTCATCACCTCTAAGAACACTCTCAGGGTGGAAAGGGGAAAAAAAAAAAATACTCGCCTCCAGACGATACTCCCGATACCCTTCAAATCCACCCCATTCTCCTCGAGGACCTGACTCGTATGCTTCTCGGCATAGATTTGCCATCCCCGAGTCCTCAACGCCTCGCTCACGGCAGGTGCAAAATTCTCCCAATCGGGCGGCACGCCCAGGTCAAAGAGCGCCTTCTTCCCCGTGGTGCTGGACTCGACCAGGAACGACCAGGACGGTATCTCGGGCATGGTGTCGAAGCCTGGCATGGGCGGTTCCATCAGATAAGACACAGATATGCGGCCGATGCGGGACGTGGTGTCGATGATAGAGACCGTGGCTGTGGCGCCCGAGGGGACGGGGAAGCGACTTTTGATAGAGGAAGATGCCGCCATGTTGAATATGCGGATGAGGCTGTGCTTTGGTTGATTTGATCTGGAATCTGTTAGCCTTTAGTGCAATTGGAATGGCATGAGATTCTACTGTTCGGAGTTATCTGGGAGGAGAAGAGGTGAAAGGAACTGTTGAGAATGAGCGATGCGGTAGTATTTCGATACTTTGATGCGGGGTGAAGCAAGGCAGAAGCGGGGAACGTTTTCCAAAGTCCCGTACTGGCGAGGCTGGGTACTGATGCGGCCTTGTGACACATGGGCTCAGCCTTGCGAGGCTTTCGGGACCCCTTTCCCCATCCTCCTCAAATCTCAAGTCCATCCACGGCATGCAGCAAAGCTTGTTTGGCCTCTGCTCTGCACTGTTCAACAATCTCTTGCGCCGAATCCACCGTCCGCACCAGCCCTACAGCACTCCCTACATACGCCGTCATTCTCCCATGCTCTCCCCATCCAATCGACCCGTTCTTCATTTGTTCCTGGAAGATCTGTTTGTTCTCCTTCAAATCCATCCCCGCCAAATCATCTCTTACACTTCCATTGATAATCGCACGACCGTCATATCGCTCCGGCCAATCATCCCTCCCTTGAAGTCTGTCGAATAAATCGGTGCGGATGGTGCTTTGGCCGCCGTCCGAGACTCGCAGCACGTCCTCTTGGTATCCCTTTTTGATCTCGGCCTCGTTACTGGCGAGGAAGCGGGTGCCCATCACTGCACCCGCTGCGACGCCTGTAGCTAGTACCGCAGCAACTCCTCGACCGTCCGCAATGCCGCCGGCGCCGACGAGGGGGATTTCAGACCCGATTTCTCGCAGTGCATCCGCGACCTCCAGCAGCAACGAAACAACACCTGCGCCCTTCCTGAGACCGTGTCCACCAGCATCGACCCCCTGAACGACCAGCACATCCGGTGCGTGCTTGCTTTTCGCTGCGTCCACAGCTTCAGCGACAGAGCCGATTTGAATCCATATTTTTGTCGAAGGTGACTCTTTCCGAATCCTCGACGTCCACTCATCTAACTCAGATTGGCCAGATACTGGAACAAATAGCCATGCTGCGGCAGGCATGTATTTGCGTATAGTTGCAGCTGCGACTTCGAGGTCACCATCGAAAACCTGAAATCCTACGCCGATGGGTAGGTTGTCACCATCTAGAGAATCCAAAGGAGTAGAGTCAGAGACGGTGACGGGTTTCAGATTCAGTAGACTCCGTGCTTTCTCAAGCTTGGGATCTAAATCTGTAGGATCCCCACCTGGGCCGATGAAGCCGAGACCGCCAGCGCGAGATGTTGCTACTGCGAGATCCGGACCTGCGAATACGCGCATAGGCGCCGAGATGATGATGGGGGTTTTGAGGAAGTTGTAAGTTGCCTTAAGGCGTTGGACTGCTCGGGAAGCAGCCATGACGATCGTGGCCTGCTCGATGTGCAACTGTGAAGCTATAATTCAGATGCTTGCATTCGTCTCATCGACGCTCCTTGCAGTCGGACTCCCTTCCGCCGCACGAGGATGATCTTGATATCCATCATTCTTTAAGCGCGATCGCTTAACAGACGGACCGAAAGTCGGCCTTAACAAACCAAGTTTGCTGAATGCATGAGAGGCAAGCATTTTTCCGCGGTGTCTGAAGGTTCACACACACGAGCCTAGTTTTGAGTCATTGGCACTGAGGTAGCGAGGTAGCGTTGCTGGTGGACGTACTGTATGTGTCATGAGAGGTTGAGGTTTGATGACAAAGCGGCGGGGCTCAAAAAGCAGCAAGAGACTCCAGCCTTGTCCACGATACTTCCGCGGAGAGGAACCTGACAGTCTTTGCTCATTCCTTCGAAGAAGCTGCGGTGATTGTCGTGTCCGATTGGTCGTTAGGTGTTACAGGTGGCCCAATAAATGATGTTTTGGTGAAACGTACGCCGTGGATATCAAAGGGATGAAGAGACATCCCTCGACACCCTCCGCATCACTTCTCTTACCATCACACCGGGCCATATCATTTATCCGACGATCCGGATCTCCTTGCAAGACGATCCACGAAACCTTTGAAGCCCATCAATCCCAGCCAAACAGCCTCTTCGGTTCTGATCGTACGACTACCCTGGCCAGGTACCAAATTGACCCACACGTCGAACAATTCCTTGACATTTTCTCCAACGAGACCCATTTCTCGACAGTTGGTGTCATTCTTGGCTGCGGTCTCCAGGCCGGCCACACCACCGAAGACCATGAGCACGTGTTGGTAGCTAACTGGGTCAACCATGGATTCTTCAGCGAGCACGTCTGCTAATGGCTGCCCTCTTTCCGAAGTCCCGATCGAGATGTCGTACCCTCCGTCGTAGGGGCATTCAGTGAACACATCCGTGAGAGAGCTACATTGTCGTACGGTATAACCCCAATAGTACCCCTTTTCTTCCCGCGGAGCATTGGGTGAGACGGCTTCAGCGGTTTTGGAAGTTTCATCTTTCAAATGAACAGTGACTCGTGTATTGGGGGGAATCTCTGCCCCTGACAGCGTTAAAAACCCAGGCAGGCCAACGTCGACCAACGTCCCCTTGCCGTCAGCAAGGGCAGCGGCAGTGATGCCTTCGCGATACTCGCACCATTCGTGTGCGCGCAAATGATGCGGCATGTCCAGACTGGGTAGCGTACCTGCGGTTCGAAGATTAGGGTGCATAGTGAATAGAGCCTTGCGGAGATGAGGTGGTGTTTCCAAGTATGAGAGAAGGTGAGCTAGAAAATGGTCTGGGTGGAAGAAAGCTGTGTATTCGTTTTCCCCAATTGCCGGCCGCTGTTGCTGAGTTTCCGGATCGTCATCGTTGAAGATGACTACTTCGTCGACGCAGAATACCGCCAACACCCTCGCAATCTGGCCAGCTAGAAAAGTCTTTTGGTCATGGGATTTTGCATTGCCAATGATGCTTCCAGGTAGGGCCACTGACAGTGTGTGCGATCGGCCGCCTGTGGGCTGGAACACGGCGGAGGGTTTGGTGGTGTCAACTTCGTATCTATCGACACGATCGTTTTGCTGACGAGTGTCGAGGCTCGCCTTCGACTTGTTTCCGGACTTTGTCTCCCCTGATTCGCGTTTTCGCTTCTAGCAAGTTTCAGTATTGGGGGGATTGGGATAGAAAGCAGAGTTTTCCATACCTTTTCCTTAGGCATGCTGTTCCAAAGACATTCAGGACTGAGCAAATTTCAAGTGCCTCAGTCCTGCTAAGTGGCACGGTCCGTACAGCGGTGAGATATTAGGTTCAAAGCAGTGGCTCACACTGAGCTGGTGTTTTGTGCTGGAACTTCAGCTTGCTCAGCCTCATTGCAAAAAGCCGCGCCAAGAATAGCTGCGCGTCCGCCATGCTGATTGGTGGAAACGTGATGCCCAATGAATGCCCTGAGGGGGGAAAAGGCCGCAAGGGCTGGAAGGGACAGAATTCCCTGAATAATTTCCAGAAATGGATCGAGAATGAGGTCAAGATGCATGCGAAAAGGAGCCTCCCAGTCGCTACGCTGCTCCGATCCACCACCAACTCGTGCTCTTTTCAATAGCGTCGCGTGCAATTTACTTGGTATTCAGTCTGCTCGGTACACAACTCGACCACCATTGAATCTTTCTGTGCTACCTTCCCCTCTCCATCTTGAACCCTCAATCGTCTCACCTGCGCCGATCCCAACATCCGCATTCCCCTTCGTCTTCGCATTACTCTCACAATCATGAAGATCGGACGCCGGCGCGCCCAACTCCTCCTATTTCTCCTCTCGGCCGTCGCTCTTTGCGAAGCTTCAGCCTCTGCACAACCAGCGGACCTCTCTGCCAGCACATTAGGAGAAGTTGTCGCCCCTGCAGGAGGAGTCGCCGGAAAACCCTCTCCTGTGGGCACAGAACATGCCCCCGTGGATGGGAAAGATGGAATGCCACATGAAGGACCCTTTGTTGAGACGAATGCAGAGAGAACGAGGAAGAAAACGCAGGGTACTGCCGCCGATGACGAGATTCCGGTAGAAAATCCAAAGTTTAAGGAGTCTTACAAGGACCTCTCAACAGATGGCGATCTGCCCAAGACAAACGACGCGGTCATGGACGAACGCGTCAAGTCAAACCCCGTTGAAGGGACCAGAGGTGTGGAAGGAGGGATATCTGAGAAATCCAAAGATTCTAAGATTACCGAAAAGAGACCCGATCCTCCTAAAGACGCGAGACCTATTCCGCATAGCGAAGTTCTTGGGATGAAAGATGCCAATGACGGAGAGTCACTACCTCCTGTTGACGAGGAGACGAAGAAGGTTCTGATGGTATGAAGAGAGAACACAGGCCATCTCATGTTGATGCACAATACTGACGCCCGTCGAACAGGTCCCGGATGACCTCCCCAACAAACCTCATGACATTCCTCATCCTGAGAATCCATCCTCTCCCAAAGACACCATCCTCTCTTCTGAAAGCACTAACAACCAACAAACCTCGAGTAAACCAAAAGATCACGAGCCTGCCGTCATCTCCCCCATGCACTCTCTCCTGCTCTCCTTTACCATGATCATCTTCTCCGAGATTGGTGACAAGACATTCCTTGTCGCCGCACTCATGGCCATGCGCCATCCACGAGTGGTTGTTTTTACAGCCGCCTTCTCCGCACTCATTACAATGACCGTTTTATCCGCCATGCTGGGACACGCAGTTCCAACATTAATCCCCAAGACATGGACAAATTTTGCCGCTTCTGGGTTATTCTTGGTATTTGGTGTGAAAATGCTTCTGGAAGCCCGTTCAATGTCTCCGGATGAAGGAGTCAGCGAAGAAATGAAAGAGGTGGAAATGGAATTAGAAGAGAAAGAACATCAGCAGGCGAGGAGGATGTCGAGACATCGAAGAAGATCATCCGCCATATCGCCTTATGCCCTCGAAGCGGGGCGCGGCCCAGGAAGAACAAAGAACACAGACTCACGGCTCCCTTCACCACCCGAATCCCCAGCATCGTCACGCGATGCATCGCCTGCCCGTCAATCATCTCTTCAAAACATCCTCAGTGGAATTAACAATCTCTGTTCGCTCCTCCTTTCACCAGCGTGGGTGCAGACTTTTGTCATGACCTTCCTCGGAGAATGGGGTGACCGCTCTCAGATCGCGACAATTGCGATGGCCGCGGGTCAGGACTACTGGTGGGTTACGGCTGGGGCGCTTGTTGGGCATGGTATTTGCACTGGAGCCGCCGTGTTGGGAGGAAGGGCCATTGCTGGGCGAGTCAGTTTGAAGACTGGTAAGTTTACTCGCAAGTTTTTTTGGGAGAGATTGAATGATTTGCTGACTGGTGGATGAACAGTTACCATGGGTGGAGCGATTGCATTTTTGGTCTTTGGGGTGATTTATTTGCTCGAGGCTGTGTATTAATTTCCTACGAATGCGATCGTCGCTACGCCCGACATGTCCTGCCTGAGTGCAGATTTCTCCCTGGGCTTTTTGGACAATGGAGTTTAATCGTCCAGTGCATTGCTCTCCTGACAAGTGGCGGCCGCGGAGCTCTCGCGGTTCTATCATGGTGGCTTTGGGAAGCTTGAGGTCCTCGATGGCAGTGAGACAAAGGTTATACACAACAAATTCCACCGAGGCCTGAACCAGAGCGAGTATGACAATGCAGCTGCACGCACACGCTGAGAAGGTTTACTCCCGAGGAGCCTGGGGCGCACGCCTGCCGGCTGTGAGTTAGTCTGTTGACCTCGGAGCCCGTTTTGACGAAGTAGGACAACACAACCGTTTTGTACAGTATCTAATCTGTCTCACACAATACCCTCTGTCTTTTCCTTCCAGGGTTCACATGGCAGTCTCGGTCTCAGTCTCGGTATCCTGCGTCCATTATCAGCAAACGTCGAATGGAGGCCCTGTGTCGTTCTTTGCTTTCTTGCTTCGTTGGGTCCTTTCTTTTAGTGGGAACCAACCAACCAACCAACCAAGCAGCGAACCAACACGGGTAAACTCCGATCGAAAGCGCATTCGTTCACTTAACAATACTCCAACAGAGTTATCACGTTGTAGCCAACCCCCTCCCCCTTTCCTTCTTGTTTCTTGTTCCTTATTCCCTTTGTTCGCTGGGCTGGATTCCATCGTGTCTTCTCGAGGTAGTTTTGGAAAGGCGGACCTGGGAGACAGGTGACAGGTGTTGCTGGAAACGGACCTGCGGGGGCTGGCGGGCTTGAGGCGAACTATATGTATGTATTCATCCATACCTCTGCCAATGTGCTTCATCCACTGCAGTTTGAGAAGGTCACGGCAACGAACAGTTGATGGAAAAAGAAATTCATTCATCTGTCATAAGGGGTCGAGGAATGGATCCCTGGGAAGGAAGCTCTGAACCAGCTTTACCTCACAGCCCTGATTGAGCAACACAAGTCTCCGTGCACGCTCCCCTTCAACAAGAGAATAAGAACCCAAACACCCCGATCCAAGATTGTAGGTCATACTGGACTTTTTGTTGAACGCCATACCCAAAACCCACACCCGGCTCCAATAACCCGAGGCTGTGTCCCTTGATCCATGATGTAATCCTGAGTGTGATGTCGAGTTTTCTGCACCGAAACTAGCCTCGATCCACAGATCCCAACCGTTTCATTACCATGCACACCCCACAAAAATGCAGAATTTAACACACGTCCCGAAAGTAAAAGCAGCACAAAATCGAACTCCATGCTCGATGGAAGTCAGATAGCGGAAAGCGGATCGGAACCAGGCAGACAGGATCTAGTGACCCCCTTCTAGATCGCAGCAATTTGATGGGCCAGTAGACCGGACAGATCAAATGAGAAGCCACTCAACCTCTCTGCTTAGGCCGAGCAAGCATGTTCAAGCGGCTGAGACTCAAAATCCCTCGACCAGTCTTGCGATCTTTTGCGTTCTGCTTCGCCATCTCACGCGCAGAACTTTGTCTTGGTTTCTTCACCGGACTCGCCGTCAATCCCATCGCCGTTCTGTCCGATAAGTCTCCTGTTGCCGGCGCGGTCCGTGCCCGCTTTCCACCTCGCTTCTCGCCTTCGTCTTGCTCTTGTTTATGTTCGTCGCCGAATCGAGAGCTGTCGTGCCAGCCGCCAGGGAGACTGGGCATAACTGACACACGCCGGTTCTCTTTGCCGTCTTCTTCATCCGTACTCTGGTGATCATCAGACATAGCTCGTCGACGCTTCTTGCCCGGCAACCCGTGTGGTACGGTCTTGACGTCCGCATCTTCGAATGGTTGGATAACATCTGTAACACCGGAAGAACGGACCCGACGGATGGTGGACGGGGAAGGGTTTAAGAAGCTCATATTGCTAGGAGACCTAGCAATCTTGTGGGCATGAGGGGTCGGATCAGCCTTGTTGACTATAGTGTTTACAGACGTCAGGGTCGAAGGGACACTAGAACGCGAAGGGTGATGCAAAGTTGTAAATATGGACTTGAACTCTTTTGACTCGCGCCGGTTATGTTCCTTGGCCTTTTCAGCAAACGCATTGTCGACCTTGGAAAGGGCAGCTGGGCTCGAGGATGGATCTGGTAACGCAGGGTACTCAATTTCACTTGATGCATCCTCCCAAGCACCGTCGTCTTCGACAGTGTAAGCAGCCGGGTCATAGGGCACGACTGGTGCAATCGGCTTCCCCGGGCTGAGTTGCGGCAATTTAGCCGGACTAGGACTTCCAGCGGCCAATTTGACAGCATACCTAGACTTGACACTAGGAGTGAAATCAACTTTCTTGAGGGAGCCATTCGTGGATGTCGCAGTGTTAGGACGCTTAGGTGTTGCTTGCCTCTCCTCGATCAACGGTCCAATATCGGTCTTGCGTCCAGATCGGAGAATGGATTTCAGACTGGAGAATTTTGGAAGTCTGGAAGAAAAGCTTGGGCCACTGGTTGTCGCGGCATTCTCGGTGACTGGCTTTGATAGCGACTCATTGTTGAGAGCTGATGATGAACGCGCCTCGCGTGGCAGTGGAGGAAGAGGTCTTTGAGCCTGTAAGGTTTCCTTTTGTTGCAGCCCGGACGAAGATTTAGTGCCGCATTCTCCATACGAGGTAGAAGGTCTATTATTTAGTGCAGTTGATGTGGCTCGCAGGGACTTCGCTGAAGTGGTGCGGGTAAGTTTAGCCACTTTGTTGGGCGTGGCAATTGGAATCTGACTTGTTGTCGCTCTAGCCATAGAAGCTTTGGTAGGCGATAGAAGGTTGCTTGAGACAGGCCGTGGTAAAGTCGAAGGGCGGGCTGACAAGGGCTGGTCCAATGGTCGACTGGCAGATACGTCATGGAGTTCGGAGCGTCGAGCACGTTTGGCAGGCGCGGTGGACTCGACGCGCTCCTGTTGCGCCGGAATGGACTTGAAAGGACTGATAGAGGTGGGCCGACCAAGGAAAGGAGGTGGCTTTCGACCAGGAGTGCCCTTCCCAGCAGTTCGAGGTCGATCGGCTTCGTCGAGACCGGCCTTGGAACCGCTTCTCTTCAGTGATTGAGCTGTAGGCTGGGCAAAGCCTGGCTTCGCTCTGAAAGCTGATGGGTGATTGGCTATTGAGTCCATCTTCTTGAATTGAGCCATATGGATGTCGCTGAATCTTCCTGCTTTCCCCTTCGGTTTCGCGATTTTCCTTCCAGCGGCATTGGTGCTGCTGAAGATATCTTCAGCCTCTGCATCTTTTTTCTTCTGGACTTCTCTCTCCATGCGCATCTGAGCCTTGATTCTTGCCGCCTCTTCTCGAACATTGTCCATGAGCTTTTGTGCCTCACTGCTCAGCTGAGATTCAGAGCCGAAATCGAAGTCGAACGCAGTAGAAGACAGGTTTGCAGGGGTGTTCAGACGGGCTTTTGACGGGGTATTCTGGGCACTTGCGATGGAACGAGGAGGATGGGCAGGCACATCGACAAACCCCATCTTGAGGCCGGAATCCGGTGCTTTGGTGGTTGTCTGGTGAAGGAGTTGAGGGTGCATTTCACCGCGATCGGCTTGCGGTTCCGTCCGAGGGGTCTTCAGACCAGACAGTTTGGACAGATGTGACTTGATCATGGCCGACGACGCCGGGGTTGCAAGCACATTGGCGATGGATTGTGGCTCGCCGACTTCTGGAGTTTCATCTCTCTCTACCAGAGATTCAAGCTGCGCGGTGGAAATCCCCTTGCGAGGAGAGGGATGCTGTAAGTAACATCATTAGCTCCAAGCCATGAGAAATACCTTGATTACATCGCATGGACTGAGATGAAGAGTTGTTTCTCTACAGATTGGCCAAACATTACCTGTTGTTGTGCCGCCTTGCTCAATCGAGCTGAGCGACGGCGAGGAGTGGCCATGTTTTCTATGTCCTCCCAAAGGCCTGAGGAATCTGAAGACGAGAGGGATGGCAAAATGAGGTACGGAGGAGGGTGGAATTTCGAAAATGATGCTGGCGGTGTGGTCTGTTTGGTGTGGAGGATTGGTGATGGCCAGATTCGAATGTTTAGTGGAGAGAGCTTGTGGTGCTTGGACGCTGCTCCTTACGTCAGAAACATAAACAACCCACTGCCAGCACTAGCCATTCGGTGACCAATCTCGCAATGCACTAAGCCACTAAGGAGCCACTCACCCGAGGCCGCGCTTCCTCGTCCGAAACGCGCAATCACGTGCCGCTTCGACCCATCGCACCACAGCTCACAGCTGCACCTCGCGTCCTGCAACGCAGGCCCAACTCTGAAACATTCGTCGCCTTCGACCTTCGGCCATTGATCCTTCAGTTGCAGGCGCTCCTTGGCGGCTTGTTATCTCATCCTAGCCCAATCTGCATACAGTATGTATATACGTACCCAATACTCGGTACCCAGTACATGCTCCTATCTTTGGCCTGGACTCGCAAGACGCCTTCAACAACGATGTTGGCTAACCTTTTCCACCTCATCTGTCCCTTCCTGGTCTGGGCTGTCGGTTGCGTTATTTGACGGACCCCGAAGTTCGTACTCTTGAGGAACTCAGGAGGACTTCTTGTTCCCTCACCGCAACATCTTGCAGCACTCCAAAATGAAGGATTGCCCCGCATACGCAGGACACCTGGCTCCCATAAGGACATTGAAAGAGCTTTTGCGAGGCTGAATTGGGTTAACAGACTGGTAGCCTACTTTTTGCAGGCCCCGACCGTTGTCCTGAACTTAGTAGTTGATGACTGGGCCAGGACAATGCCTTTCGTTTGAGACAGCTCGCATCATGGATAACGTGCGGTTTGCGATGTGTGCCTCCGAGGTGGCACGACCAATGGCCTGCTGTGGCCCCATCATTCTAGCCTCGTCACTTCTCTCTCTAGGCACGCTAGGGCTGACGCCGGAAATGAAGGAGGATCAGCAATTACTGCTACTCGAACTGGTCCTTGGAAGCACAAATCCCAACAACAGCTTCCGTTCGTTTGATTCTCGTTGCTTCTCTTTCTGTTGTTTCGTGCTCCAGCGTGCAGTTTTGCGCTTTTCAAGTCTCCTTTGTTGATAATTCTGTCTACCTCTGATCAGACAGCTGGCTGTCGCAATGGATGCCGTTCAAGGCTCTATGAGCCATCGTTTTATGCTTCTCGGCCTTTTCGCATTGACCCAACTCGATCTCGTTCGCGCAGGGGTTTCCCTTGATCCAGTCAAAAACTTTTGCAGGAGGATCGGACACAGTTGTTAGTGCATGAAAACAGGGCGACCTTGGGCTATACTGAAATACTCTCAGCTGTCTACAAGAATGGCACACTATATATCAATGGTGGTCTCGAAACTTATGTCGACTTTGGAGCGGACGGACAACAAGACTGGAGTACAATTACCTCGGGCATAAGTGGGTCAATGAAGTCCTCACGAATGCTTCTGTTTCTCTAACAACTTCCACAAGACGAAAACCTAATTTCCGTCGATATGACTGCCTCCTGGGACTGGCAAACGAACGTATCGATTTCTCAGAGCGCTAGACACGAAAGCGGTAGCGTTGCTGGCATGCAATGGCCTGTTAATGTCCATGATGGCTCCCTCTTCGGAGGATTGGAGTCTTCGAGTACACTTTATATGTTTGGAGGGACAACCTCAAGCTTCAATCAGTCTTTCCCTTACTTTGAGATTCCGCCTACAACTCAATACGGCCTATGGACCTATGACATGAATGCCGACGTCTGGGCTGCTGTCGATACCTCCGGATCCTTGGACACAATACCTTCATGGGGAGCGAACGCCGAAGCTCCAGATCGGGGGCTTGCTTTCTACGTGGGTGGCCAGATCGATGGCGGAACAGCAAACACCACTCAATTTTTGGTTGATGATACCGTTGGTGTTGGTGGAATGGTGGTTCTCGACACAACTAGCAACGCCATCAAGAACGTCACAGTCGACGATGCCGTCAAGAGCAATCGCCAAGGAGCCGGGCTGGTGTATGTTGACAACTTTGGTGACGCTGGAGTGCTCGTGCTGCTGGGTGGAGAGACTCAAGCGGACGGTCTCATTCCCATGGACGAAATCTGGGTCTTCGATGTCAGCTCGACAGATTTGAGTGATAATCCGTCTGCGGACAAAAACAAGTGGTACCAACAGAAAGCGACAGGCAATGCCCCTGCTGCACGCGTGGATTTCTGTTTGGTAGCCGCACCTGCCCAGGATAACAGCAGCAGCAGCATCTACCTGTACGGTGGCACATCTAATGGTACCATCTTCGATGATATCTATGTCCTTAGCCTTCCCTCTTTCACGTGGGTCCAAGTGTTCACCGGACAAGATGCTCGGTGGAGTGTGACGTGCCATTTCATCCCCCCGAGGCAGATGATCACAGTTGGTGGAGGCGGAAGTGAGCACTCCAAGCCGGTCCTATCCCGATATTAAGCTAACGAAAATCTGCAGAGAGCAGCAACATCTCTTCCGACTGTGACTGGGAACAGAAGAGCTTAGCCGTGCTTGATCTGAGTACTATCGGATGGGGTAGCGTTTTCGATGCTGCGGCACCTCGGTATGACGTGCCTGACGACGTTGTCGCAGCTATTGGAGGAGGGTGAGTGATGCGACTACACGAAGTAGTCTCACGAACTAATTGAGATCATCAGGCCAGCAGGGAATGCCACTAAGGTCGAGCCCGAAGGCGGATGGGCCGAGTCGGGGCTCAGCCAGCTCTTCACAATCAGAAAGACAGCGACTACTGCCCCCCCTCCGCAAAACAGCACTATTGTGACCCATTCACCGACTCCCATTCCCACCGAAGCCCAAGACAATAAAGGCAGCGGCTTGTCTGGCGGCGCAATAGCAGGAATTGTAATAGCAGTGGTTGCCGGTGTGGCAATCGTTTGCGGCGCCATCTTCTTCTGGCTTCGTTCTCGTCGTCAGCACAGGCAAAATGTGGGCATGGAAATACCGGAGAAAGATTCCCTGCCCTCGTACAGCACAGCGGCTTCTCAGAACACACCGGAACTCGGTGGCACGCCTCAGGCTGCAGAAATGCCAGCGAAGATTGTGCCTGAAGCACCGAAACCCGATCCCCATGAGCCTGTGGAAAAGGATGCAGGAACCGTGCAAGGACCTCACCCATCACTCAGACAAAATGGGCCAGCAGAAATGGAGTGAACGGTCTATATCCTTGGCGCCAATGTTTTGATATTTGTGGCTGGGTTGATATGCGAGCTATCGATGCCCCTTTCTAATGAGGATGGTTTGTAGATAGCTCGATAGGTACGGAGTGGTATTATCGGACCCCTGTTTTTCCTGCTCCGATGTCCGAACTCCAGTTTTTCCGTTGGTGCCGTTGCTGCTATTATGACGCAAGTTGCAACACCACGAGCACCACAATACCAGCAAGGCACTCCTGACGTCTGCTCGTCGTCATCCCCTCATTTCGGCCGGCACGCAGCCCTTGTCCAGTTAAGGGTGAGTATCAGGCTTGTACAAGCTTGTACTATATCAAGCATTGGCTCCTTTGCAACTACTATGCAGGCATTTCGGACTCGCGCCGGCGATCAACACTCCACATCTACAAACGGCCAATGGCCTCTCCATCGTGATTCCCGTCTCCATGAGGATCGCAGTGCAAGGCTGTCGTGACGTCGAAGACGGAGAGCATGACTGGTAATAGAATGCGGGCTATGGCATCATTGTGCACGCCCACACGGGAACAACGCACTGTGTCTTTGTCGATCAGTTCGGCATCAACACACACGCAGGCACTGCAGTTATTCATATACCATTATATCTCACTCACCCATTCCGAAAGCTGGATCATCTCATATGAGTGTCTCGTGATTGCGTTGCTTTACAACGACAGACAGAATGGCCTCTCGGTCCCCTACGCTTCGCGCGTCGTCCGACCCTTTCGCCCCAGACCGAGAGAAGGACATCCGCAATCTCGATGATCTACCATTCGACCCGTCGGCTGAGAAGAGACGTTCTACATTGGGCTCGGCTTGGCGACGCCAAAGCGAGTATCAAGAGACAGATCCATTTGGGAAGGACGACGAGGAAGAAGTCAAGTATCGCACTTTGAAATGGTGGTGAGGACCCAGCAGTTATACTTTGCGTGGACAGCCGTATGCTGATACCAACGTGTCCCAGGCAATGTAGTATGAGTGAGTTGTTCTTGCCGACTTGCTAGCACCACAGTCGACCTGACATGATGGCCTTGTTCCTCAGTCATGATTGCCGAGACAATCTCTTTGGGTATTCTGTCTTTACTGTCAGTTCTAGCGACCATCGGAATGGTGCCAGGCGCGATTCTCATTGTTGGCCTCGGAATTGTGGCAACCTATTCGGGATATGTCATCAGACAGTTCAAGGCAGCACATCCTTGGGTAGGCGGTTTTCTTCATTCTCGGGCGAGCCTCAGAACCACATGCTCATTTCTCGTTTCACGCAGGTCCACAATATGGCAGATGCAGGCTATGTTCTCTTCAAACCAGCGGGACCGCGCAGCTGCTATCGGTCGCGAAGTCTTGGGTGCTGCGCAGACCATTTTCCTCATTTTCAGTATGGCGGGTCATATTCTGACTTTGGACTATCTGCTTGAACACACTGACCGATAGGGCCGCCTGCACTATTGTGTGGGGCATTGTTGGGTTGATTCTCTTCTGAATCTTCGACATCCCTCGAACTCTGCTGAAGGTATCATGGTTTTCCTGTGCCAGCTTCTTCAGCATTACAACGGCGGTGATCGTCACCATGGCAGGGACAGGAGCCAGGGATCCTTCGCATGGTCATTTCCATGCCACTCAGTCTGCCACCTTCGCGACGGCATTTCTCAGCGTGACCAACATAGTTTTTGCATATGCCGGTCATGTAGCTTTCTTCAGTTTCATCTCCGAGATGAAGAGTCCACACGACTTTCCCCAGGCTTTGGTCTTGTTGCAGGTTACCGATACGAGCATGTATTTGCTGGTCGCAATGGTGGTTTATGCTTATGGTGGAGATCAGGTCGACTCACCAGCCTTGGGATCCGCTGGGACACTGGCCGGAAAAGTCGCTTGGGGCTTGGCCATTCCGACGATTATCATGGCCGGTGTCATTTATGCCCACGTCGCTTCCAAGTATGTCTATGTGCGCCTCTTCCGAGGAACGAAGCACAGGTCCAAGAGGACAATCCTTGCCGTGGGCAGCTGGCTCGCTATCACACTGACAGCGTGGGTGATAGCGTGGATCATTGCCGAGTCCATCCCTAACTTCAACAATCTACTGGCTCTGATTTCGAGTCTGTTCGCCTCCTGGTTCACTTATGGGATTTCAGGCATATTCTGGCTGTTCCTCAACTATGGCCAATATACTCGAAACTGGAGAAAGATGGCCCTGACTGTGGTCAACGTCTTGCTGTTCGGCATGGGTGCTGGCATCTGCGGAATGGGCCTGTATGCCAGCGGCTACGCCATCAGTAACGAGCCAGGCGGGAATAGCTGGACATGCAAGAACAATGCACAGTGAAGCGGGATTTGAAGAGTTCCAACGCATGTCTTCTGTATCGTTAGCATTATTAAACATGTACAACCTCAATGGGCGATCACAGACTGGAATGAAACTGGATCTTGTCCAGAGTTGATTTCTTATAGATTTGCCACAGCCCTCTAGTCGTTGTCCCGATCTCAGGAGGTTTTGACCAGCTCCGAATGCCCTCATTGCTACACAGTGAAGCGTCAAAGATTTTTTGGTTCAGACGTAGCTCAGTGGAGTTGTACCTAGCCCATGAATCTCAACCCAAGTTGAATCTCTAGGCCTGGATTCCTCCGGTTAATAAGATTTCCATAACATAGCTGTCTCTGAACGATAGAGAGTTGACCTCAAGCGGCCGCTCACTTGATATGCCTCATCCCGATGCTCACACTGCCAGACAGTTGACCCACGACTGACTGTTCCAAGACTGACTGGGGCACTTTGCAGTGTCATGCGCAAGAGAAACAAGTGAGCCTTCGACCGATCATTCGTTCGCCGAAGTCCAGGAAACCAGCAAGCGAAGCGGCGACGAGACAAGCGAGGCTTGATAAGATGCCTTTGGGCAGTCGGAGACCAGTAGCGGGCGTGGGAGTCTCCAGGCCCAAGCCTCAGGGGGATAGTGCGCCTAACGGCCCTATGGCAAGCACCAACACCCACGCCAACAGGCGCCAACGTGGGAGGGCCACGAGGAGTGGTGAGCGTGGTGAGCACCGACGAGGCAATCTTCTAGACCCCGGCACCCAGCCCGGAATTAATCAGAGTCCCACCAGAACCTGCAAAATTTCTAGATATTTCGACCAGGATATGCCTGAGAGCAACGACGACGAGAGCGACCGTCACCAGCACGACACGTTCTTCCGGTCTGCAAGCACTCCAAGCCACCCTCGAGATTTTCTCCCAACCGGCAAACTGAAGTCCCCAACCCGTTCGACGTCGTACACGACACCCCTCCAGCTATTCACCGAGGAGTCGAAGCCTAAATCAGGCCAGGCGGCTCCGGCACCTTTGACTGAGCAGAACCTACGGGCCCTCTTGCGATCCCTGAACGCGGCCGACGCGAAGAAACAAGAGCCTGGGCGGCGAAAGGGTGTGTCCGGAGTGTCTGAAGCAGCAGAGGGTGTTCCCGGTGATCCCAAATCAAGCAACTACAGCAAACCTAATAGTCCTCCTCGTCCTCCCGCAGCCACTGCCGGCATCACTCGCACGGCGGGCACAACAGGCTCAGGCCGTGCTGCCTTTACCTCAGCCCCACCCGCAGTCGCCCTTCCTTCTACTGGCTCAAATCCAACATCCATGCGAAAGTCAAAATCGCCCAAGAAGCAGGACAAAGACAAGGAAAAGAAGAAGTTCAGAAATAACTCCGACCCTGACACCCACCCGCTGAATCTTCCTCCTGACCGACTGCGTCAACATCTGGCTCAAATGGCCAGGCAAGAGGCTGAGTCTGCCGGCAGAATGTCGATAGATCGAGAATTTCCCGACACAAATGACCATGATTCTTCCATGTCGAACGGCACGGCAGGCTCGTCACAGCCAGCCACTCCTTCAAAAGATGCTGCAGGCGCTTTTTCCGATCAGGCCAACAGTGATGCTACCTCCAACGGCACCAACGGCCACCACGACGAGCGAAGTCCCACGCCTCCTCCCCACAGAGTTCCTCCCGCGCCCAAAGTCGATCCAGAAGCCTGCAAGGCCGCAGGGAACAAGTTCTTTAAGGCCAAGGATTATGAGCGCGCCATCGTCGAGTACACAAAAGGTAACGCATGCCCCTATCAATTGATTGAGGTTGAAGATCCAGATTGGCTGACAAATACACACAGCGGTCGATGCAGAGCCCTCGAATCCCACATATCTGTCAAATCGAGCCGCCGCCTACATTTCTGCCAATAAATACAGCCAGGCACTTGGTGATTCACTCCAGGCCAGCCGGTTAGATCCCAAAAATGACAAGATTTTACACCGTCTGGCTCGAATCTACACCTCACTAGGACGGCCGCAAGATGCCCTGGATACGTACGCTAAGATCCCGAATGCGTCAGCCACAGATACTGCATCGGCTCGAAAAGCCTTGCAGTCGATTGAGATGGCGGAGAAGCAAATTGATGCGGAAGATGGAAATGGTAACATGGCGCTGTGGAGCATCGAACAGGCACGTCAGACGCTAGGATCTGGCACGCCCACGCCGAGGAGATGGCAGCTTCTCAAGGCCAAGGCAAATCTGAAGATTGGGTCCGCAAATGCCCTGGGCGAAGTGCAGGGTATTGCGCAAAACCTGATGCGTGAAAATCCCATGGACGCCGAAGCCATTGTGCTCGCCGGTCGAGCATTCTACTTCAAGGACGACAAGCCGAGACAAGGGAAGAGCGACTATGAACGAGCCGAAGATTACTTCCGACAGGCACTGGCACTAGACCCTGACAACTCTGATGCACGAAACTGGTTACGAACAATGAAGAAGCTCGACAGAGCTCGAACATCGGCCAATGACATGTTCAAGCGCGGCAAGTACTCCGACGCCGTCATTGCTTATACGGAAGCCCTCACCATCGATCCCACCAACAAAGTCACAAATGCCAAACTTCTAGGAAATCGTGCTCTGGCCCGGATTAAAACCAAGGAGTACGATGAAGCCAAAGCCGACTGCGACCAAGCTCTTAAACTTGACCCGAGCTACACCAAGGCCCGCAGAACCCGGGCCAAAGCCACTGGAGAAAGCGGCGATTGGGAACAAGCCATCAAGGATCTGAAGTCCTTGTCCGAAGAAAACCCTGCTGACGCCGATCTGGGCAGAGAACTGCGCAACGCAGAACTCGAACTCAAGAAATCTAAGCGGAAGGATTACTACAAGATCCTTGGTGTGGATAAGGACGCGGGTGACAAGGAGATCGAAAGAGCTTACAAGAAGAAAGCTGCCGTGTTGCATCCGGATAAAACGCAGGGGGATAAGCAGAAGGAAGAGGAGTTCAAAGACTGCCTTGAGGCGAAGGAGACGTTGCTGGATCCCCAGAAGCGACAGATGTATGATTCTGGGGCAGATTTGATGGAGCCTGGAATGGGCATGGGTGGATTTCCAGGTGGCATGGGAGGCTTCCCTGGGGGGTTCGGAGGTATGGGTGGATACCCCGGTGGTGGGGGTGGTGTGCAGATTGACCCGGAGATGTTGTTTAATATGATGAACGGAATGGGTGGTGGAGGGCCTGGTGGTGGCGGTGGCTTTAGATTCAGTTCTGGCGGAGGAAGGGGTGGATTCTCTCCCTTTGGCTGAGAATTTCTCAAGCCCGAGACTTGAGAAAAGAAGGGGGCAAAGAGCAAGTGGCACTGAGGTGTAGTCGAGGATGTTGTTGGAAATCCAATCCCAAGGTGATTCAGCGAACAGGAGAGAGAGCGGAAAGGAGACGGTGCCCCCGACACCGACGGAAGTGAAATTGCGAGGACAAGAAGACAATGGCGCAAGCCAGGCTCAGCTTCAGACCGGGCTCATATCCAGCACTCGGGCCAGCCAGCGAACTATGTGACTGGCCCATATCCAAATGTATTGAAGCCTGAGTCAGAAAACCGACGGGACCGAACTGCAGCCTTACCATCCAAAAACGAAAAGCAAAAGCAAAAGCACCACATTTGATGGATTTGAAAGTTCGAGGTAACGTCCATCGACCAGGCAGTACATGGTGTCATGGGGCATGTAATCTAGGCGCCGGCAGAGGCAGCTTCGGCACCCGTCGTCTCAACTCGGAGATTTTGCCACCACTCTCTTGTTTGTTCCCGGTACTTACATGGGGACCTGGCCATAGTGGTTGGTCAATGCAGGACGACGGCGAGGTGAGGGATAAGGTTGGGGACGGGGATGAGGCTGAAGATGAAGACGAAGATAAAGCCAAAAGCTGGCATGGTAATGAGGCCGGAAGCACAAATACAAGGCAACCACGGACAGGCAGATCCAGATACAGATGCATTAGCCAAGGCGTTATCGTTTGTCGCTGTCGCTGTCGCCGTCGCCGCTATTGTCGACGTTGTCGTGTTCGCGATCTAATTTGGGCCCTCCCTCCTCTATTTTGGTCCGTTGCTGTTGATTCGCTTACTCGCTATGTTGCTGAGTTTTTCCAGGCATTCTTCTTTCCGAGGACTTGCAAAGTCCCGACGGCTGTCTTCCGTCTTCAATCCCATTCTCTTCCTCTTCCTCTTCCTCATTCTCGTGTCCTCTGTTCTGCCCGTTCCTCCTCTCCGTCTCGGTCCTGGACTCGATCTAATCGGGAGAATATTCGACGGCGACGAAGTGGGGCGGCAGAGGAGGAGGGGGAGGAAAAGAGGTAGATAAGGGAAGGGAAGGGGAGGAAGTACACACACACACACACACACACACACACACACACACACATATATATATATATATCTCGTACACCGTGTCGATCATATGATACCTATGGAACAGAACAGGGGTCCTTGGGAACCACATTACGAATCAAAAGTCGATTGAACAATCTCGTAGTTCCACGTAATCAATCGTCATCGTCGTTGTCGGCTTCTCGCGCATTTCTCCTTCTTCCGCCGCCTGCTCGAACTTGGTCTCTACTAGACGTATTGGGTCTGGGTCTCGGTCCCCTCGGTCTCGAGGGTCCCGGCTGCTGGTCGTCTTCGACATCCCTATCCTCTCCATTATCTTCGGCGTCTCTCTCATGTTCACTCTGATTTTGCTCCGTGGTGGCACCACCGTTACCGTTACCAAATTGGACGCCCAGGTTCCTCGAAAGTTTGGCGTTGAGCTCGCTCTCCTCGATCTTGACCAGGCGGGCGGTCTCTTCACTGTTGTCGTCTTCGTTGCCGTCTTCACTTTCGTCGCGCCGTCTGCTCTCGTTATTTCGTCGAGAGCCCCTAGATAGAGGCACTGCTCCATACCCATAGACGGTTCTCACCAATCCCGCCACACCTTCCACCCCCACCTCAACCTTGCCTCTCGGCCCGGGCGTCCACTCAATCATTTCCTCTCCGGTAGACGTGTCCCTTCGCTTCTCAATATATCCTTCTTTCACCATCCTCTGGAGCAGTTTCTCTTTGTTGCCCAGAGGCGTGTAGGTGTCGGCGTTGACGCGTTGAAGATAACGTTCCAGCTTCTGGTCCGTGAGGACATTGTTGTTTAGGTAGATCAGGGAGAGGATGAACGTATAGAGGGCAGTGTAACTAGATTCGACGTCGATATTGGGCGCACGTGTGGGTTGTATGATGAGAGGGTTGTGTTTCAACTCGGGGGGGAGGGTAGACACGAGTATCCAAGACTTGGTAGAGGTACTCGAGGACTTTGTTTGCGTCGCTTGTGTACGGCGATCTTTGAGGGAGGTTTTCTCCTTGGAGGGAAGTTCCATTAATTGCATTCCAAAGACATCATTCAGCACGCGCTGAGCTCCCGCGAAGACGCTTTTGAAGGAAGCTCGACCTCCAGCGGTGTTGGCATCTTTGAATATTTTTTGGGAGATGTCGCTTCGCCGCAAGGGTGTGCGGGAATATTCTGTGGCCAGGGCCAGACGGACGAGTTTCTTGATGAGGATCTTCTCTACGGGTTGACCTATAGCGGCAGGGGAGGAAGGAGAGGAGGCGGAGGAGCCTGACGAGGCAGCATCTGAGTCTGAGGGTGGAGATGGTGGTCGTCTTGGAGGGGGCTCAACTTCTGATTCGGATCCGTCACGAGAGATTGCCTCTGCGCGACGCTTGAGACGTCGGGCCATGGCGATTGAGATGTTGGGTGAGTCAATGGCAGTGGAGGCCACAGAAGTCGTTCAGTCGAATTTCACGCGTTAAGTGGAAGTCGCAGTCGCAGACGCGTAGAGTCGAGAGGGCATTAGTCCTAGAATGGCCTAGTTTATCCTGGAGCAGGCACTGACCTCATGTGCCCATACTAATTAGTACTAGTCTGCAATACATCAGCCCTATTGGAGCATCACTAACCCCACATCTTTTATTGTCTTCCTTCGCTATTGTGGGCTGGACGGTGGTCGACAAATGCAATAAGAGTCATGCTCAGGCAAACTCAGCATGGCAATCCAATAGTCTCTTTGATATGAGAACCGAAGGATCCTCGGGGGGGGCGGGGGGGGGATAGGCATAGTCCATCAGAGAATTGAAGGGCCCTTCAGGCATCAGGCAGCTGGCTTCTCTGCCCCCACGTTGTACAGCCTCATGCATCCCGCCAATGATGGGTGGGAAAATGGCAGCCTGCTCAGCCTGCTGAGTCTGCCAAATCCCACCAGGAACCACCAAATGACTCAAGCTCCATCCTTTGTGATGGCTCACAACTCACAAACTTGTGCAAAAACCAGGACAAAGATGCCTTAAAGGCTGTATCCTGCACCCCGTGTCTCTCTCGTGCCCAACAGTCTTCACCTGCAAAGTATCGCCCAATCTCCCTCCCCCGCCTTTGCATATAAAAAGGAAGACTCGTCGTGCCCTCCAGCCTTATGTTCCCCAGCCTCATATAGGCCCAAAACACAGCTCATGGCCTGTCTACTGTTCTCGCGCCTCTTCCGCCATCGGCCATTCACACGAATTCACTCTACCACTTCACCCTCAGGCCCTGCCTCACCCTCATCCAATGCTCTTGGCACACAACCAGCAACTTCCAATTTGAACCCGGCTTATAACACTGACACCTCTCCCTCACGTGCTCCCTCACGTGCCACTCCATCACGAGATGAGATCAACCCCAATCTCCTCCTCTTGAACATCATGGCAGGCCAGGGCCCGACAGCCCTCTCTACCCGCAGTGTCAACTTCCACCCGACCTCTCCATCCAATGAATGCAACCCACCTTTCCGCAATTCAGAAGGCTATCTTGGCTTCAATGTGGTTCGAATCGGCGAGAATGCGCAGGGAGAGGCCCTGTATGACTGGATCTTCGCCTTCTCGACGGCTGCTGATGCATCGAACGTCCTCTTGAGTGATCCCCAAGTCCCCATTGGCGACCGTCTGTACCGTCTTGGAACCTACGATGGACATTTTGGAGAACCTCAGTTCGATCTCTCGGAGCCCAGCCGCACACGAGATTCCCTAGCACCTCCTCCACCTCCACCATCAGACATCTCTCCTCCTCGAAAGCGTCTTAAGAAATCGCCACCAAACAAGGTCACCTGCAAAATCTGCTTTGGTGACATTGAGGGTGTCTATTCCACGCCTTGTCGACGATGCAAGGAGGCTCTTTGTTATGAGTGCCTGAAAACCCTTTTCGACACAGCCATGAAAAACATGGACAGGATGCCCGTCATGTGCTGCCAAGCCGTCATGCATCACGAAGTCGCACGAGGAATCCTCCCAGCCGCTGAGCTCGAAAAGTACAAAGAAAGATGTGATGAAATCAACACCGTTGATCCTCTGTACTGCCCTGTGCCAGCTTGCTCTGCCTTTATCCCTCCTCGAATGCTCAAGGAAACCGATACGACGGTCACGTGTCATGTCTGCAAGACAACCATCTGCACAAAATGCAAACAATATGCCGGAGCAAAGGGACACGCCTGCGTCAAAGACGAGTCTCAGCAATTCATCCTGAAAACATATGAATACAAACTCTGTCCCAAGTGTAGAACTGGCGTCATGAAAATGTACGGATGTCCTCATGTGAGATGTCGATGCGGTGCTCACTGGTGTTGGGACTGTCGACGGTCAATGAATGCCTGCTACAAATACCCATGTCGTGCTGCCAGAGACGACGGCGTGGATGGAGAAGATGAAGAACCCGAGTCTAATGAGGAGGAGGGCGCAAATGGGGCCTCTACATCTGCTCCAGTGCCGACTGAAGTAGAAGCGAGTTTGCAGGCACAAGCTACACAAAGTCACGCTGTCCTCCGCAGCGCCACGGACACGCATGGCCAGATTCAAGAGGATACGGTGGTACACCAGGCTGCAACCGAGGAATCGGCAGAGGCTGAGAACATCCAGGACAATGAGATCACGCAAGCCCTGACGGCAGACCAGCCAACAAGCGATCCAAATGGTCCTGAGGCGACTGCAAGTGCCCCTGAGAATCTGGATGACCCGGAAGAAAACGACTGGGAAAATGAAGATATGTTCTTTGGGGAGGAGCCAATCGACGAGGCCTGGGATACATGGGGGTGTCGACATCATTTTAATGAGTTTGGAAAGGACCGGATCCCCCGATTCTGGTTGGTCGACTTCAATCATGCAACCGACGTGAGCTTGGAAATTGAGTGTATGGGTTGTTTTGAGAAGGTCGAGGTTGGGAAGGGTGAGATCAAGAAGGCTGGATTCAAGGAGAAGTGGTGCCACTGGAAGCCTTCTGGCCCGACAGAGGAATCGGAGAGTGAGGCTCAAGCGGTGGTTGATGGTCGAACAACAACATCTGCCGATAAGTCACGAGTCTCGTTCGAATGTCGCCATTGCGGAGTCATCTACTGCGGTCCGTGCAAGAGAGCGGCTAGAAAGAAGATGGCAAGAGAATACGAGGCTCCTGATGCCGACCACTGATCATGAGGCAGTGGTTGATCCTCTGATGGTGAGGAGATCCTGCGTTTTCAAGCGGCGATGTCGAAAGGATTCGAAGTGGCGCCGGCCTCGTTGATAGATGCTTCTTCAGTCACTGAGCTGCGGGACTTGGGATGCGACATGTCGCTCGAGATCATTTCGAGCTCGGAGTCACGGAGACTTGGACTGGTTTATTGCCAGATTAATACCTAGGAGCAATAGGACGTGAACATGACGGCTGGTAGAAACGGCCACAGGTGAATGATGAACGACAGATTTGAATTGAAATCTTCCCTCTTGGTGTGACTTCTGCCTTACTTGATGTCATGACAATATCTCATGAGCGAAGAAAATATTAGGGGTCGTTATGAACTCCACCTGATCTCCTCGCTTGCTCAGCACTTGTATCGTAACGCCTGACCAGATCAGCAGAGTACCCTATTCCCCTCAAGATCTCGCGCAAAGATCCCACATACGCCCCAGCCAGCCACACCACATCCTCTTCCGGCGTAACTAGAAAGCCAAGGAACCAATCAAATAACGTCAAATAACGTCCATCTCTGAGCTCGAAGTCTCATCCCACCCTGGCGCCGTCAGTGCTTCTTGAGCACGAGGACCAAATACCCCAGGACCCTGTACGCAAAGATGATGGCGAACATGATGCCGATCCACTCGCCGATGACGCCCGAGGACCAGGAATACTTGTAGGCCTCGAGCACGGCGGTGCCGCGGATCTTGCCCTCCGACTCCAAGTCCGACGGGTACATGCACTGGAAGCCTTCGGGGGACTTGGCGCAGTCCCAGATCGTGGAGCGGAATTGGTTCGCCATCATGCCCTGGAAGACGTAGGCTTGGTAATCGATGTAATGGAAGACGTCTGTAACAAGAAGAAAAAAAACAAAGAGGGCACGAAAGTCAGCCACCTGCACGTTTGATTGTATGCACACAAAAGCCATGGAGAGAGGGACGGGATTGGGAGAAGAGAGCGAGAATGAGCACGCGAGAGACGGGAGGGCGCAGGACAGGGCCCGGGGTGGACGGAATGTGACTGAGTAAGTTGAGATGGGAGACTTACACTTCCAAAATGGATTCAGTTTGCCCATTGGTACCATGAACCCATCCACACACATCCAGAGTCCGTTTGCAAACGCCGTGATGGCCAGCGCAACGACAAAGATGGGAAAAATACTCGACACCAGAACCACCAAGCCTTCAGCGGCGAGAAGGTCCAGAAACAACCACAACACCCACATCCAGAAGCCACCGGCGGTAGGGTTGAAGTGGCCCAGCCAATACGTGACCACGGAAAACATGATTGCGATGAGGAACAGCCAAGGGACGCCGATGAGGGTATTTGCGATGACAAAGGGAAGGGGCCCGTAAAGACCGTTGTGTCGTTCTTTGTTGAATGTGTGGAGATCCTCGATGATGGAAGGCACGTAAGCAACGGCCATGAAGGACATGAAGGCGCCCCCGAAGAAGATCGCATTGGTGAAGGGCTGGATCGAGGTCTGCGAGAAGGAGAGGCGGAGCCAGACCGTGCCCATCATGATGGCGAGGCCGAAGTACATGGCAATTCTCGTCCCGTAGGCGATGAAGTCGCGGTACGACTTTATGAAGTTGCGGTGCAACAGGACCCAGGAGACGGTGACGACGTTCTTGGATGACGTCCGAGCAGATGAGATAGGCGGACCGGCGGTGCCTAGAGCCGTGCTGGTGGTGATGGCAACCTCCAGTGCTTTGTAGTCCTCTGAAGCCGTCCACGCATCTTGGATGTACCGAAGGCTGCCCTCAGCGGCGCCAGCGGTGTGACTAAAGTCACTATTGACCAGATCGAGCAGGTACTCTGCCGGGTTGATGTGCAACGGCAGAGGACGACGGATGCGCTCAAAGTACTTTTCGATATTGGACACGGGTCCAAAATAGCAGGTGCGGCCTTCAGACAGGAGCATCAGCTGATCAAACAGCTGGAATGTCGTCGTTGATGGTTGATGGATTGACGCAATGACGATCAGGTTGTGCTGCTTGGCCACTTGCTTGATGTAATTCATGCACTCAAAACTGGCCGCAGAGTCGAGTCCACTGGTGGGTTCGTCCAGGAAGACCACTCGAGGAGAGGTGACGAGCTGGCTGGCGACGCTCAGTCTGCGCTTTTGCCCGCCGCTGAGGCCTTTGCGCAAGGGTGTGCCGACAATGGTGTCTGCTTGACGTTGGAGACCAAACGATTCAATAAGCTCGTTAACCCTGGCGAGTCTCTCCCTCTTGGACATCTTCCCGTTGACAGAGAGCCTGGCCGCAAAGTCAATAGTCTCTCGCAGTGTCAAGATGCCAATCATGGCGTCCTCCTGTTCGACATAGGTAGACACTTGTTGGACGGCAGATGCGTTGGTGGGTCGTCCATTCATCATAATCTTTCCTTGGATCTCGCCCTTCATGGAAGAAGTACGATGGGCCAGGACGTTCAAGAGGGTGGTTTTGCCGCTTCCACTGGGGCCCATGAGGGCGAGGATACTCCCTGCCTTGACTGAACCATAGCTAGAAGTCAAGATTTGCAGAGGCTGTTTTGTTTTCCTGTCCTTCACGACGACTCCGACATCTGACCAGGAGAATGTGGAGACTGCGCTGTTTGTGAGGTGGCGGCTTAACTCGAGGCCCTTCTCTAAGTCCTTTGCAATGTCACTTGGGTCCTTCGAGGAGTCTGAGGAGAGGGTGAGGTCTTGAGTGGCCATGGTAACTGGAAACCTGTATCTGCGATGTTCAAGGGGGGGATTGACTTCAAGGAAATGGGGAGAAATAGGGGGCTAGGAAACAAGACAGACAGCATTGGGAATGCTAGAGACAGAAAACAACTCAGTGGCATCTTATACAATCTCAATCAAATCCTCCTCGGTGCTCGCACGCAGACGCTGTAACATACACAGCGCCTCAAAAGTAATCAAAGCGTGCAGTAAGGTTGGGCCAACACAGACATATTCAGCCTTCAGAAGACTAAGGAATGCCCCAACCGCCCTCACAGCCTCCTTACAGGCCAAAGACCTCCCTTACCTCGTATGTTGCGGCAGCCATATGTAGATAAGGGAATGTTCTCAGCGACCCAGAGCCAAGCAAAGCACCAGATGCTCGGATATGTTTTGCGATCCTCCGCGAGGCTGGCTGAGATGTCGGATCGGCCGACCACCCAGTCGCCCAAGGCCCAAGACCGATACCCGATCTTAGATATTTAGGGAAAAGTGCATAAATAAGACAAAAGCATCAACCGCATCATATCGGGGACTAGCATCGAACAGCCCTAACTGGACACGAGGGTTCAGCTCCACATCTCGTGGCAGTCGTCTTTTCGGGGATCTGGACGGAGCCATCCTACCAAATCGTTTCGAATTCTGATTTTTCAGCCCCAGAACGCCCCCTTGTGTTGTGCGGGTTTGCCATCTCTCGGTGTCAGGCCATTTTTTTGTCAGAGCCGTCTCAGATTGGCCAGAGGACCAACTTTCGGGAACGTCGGGTTTCACGACTTTTTTGCCAGGGTGCCACAAGTCTGACAATAAATAGGAAGCACACCGCGCTTTCGGCGCACGATATGCAGGTGGTCAAGAATAGAGCGGATAGCGGCCGGCGATACAAGGATGGTGTCCGTGAAGGTCAAGGAGCAAAAGCGAAGTTACATAGTCTGAATCGAAAGGCACTGAGGAACGGCGGAGGTTTTCTGTAGAGGTGGGAGGGAGCAAGAGAGAGGTGCAAGGTGAAGTGAAAATGAAGTGAAGGCGAAGAATTGTTTTTGTCAGACAGCAACCTCGCTGTCATTTTTCTGTTTTCCAAGTTTGCACGTGACAGGCGCTAAGACTCCCAACGGTCTGGAGTCGCAGGCCTAAAAATTTGTCGCCATAGTTTCCGTCTCCAAAAGGAGGGCCAACGAGGGATGGCGTCCCCGTCCCCACCAAGTCCCCGACAACCTCCTTGCTGCTGTCACCACTGCTGATTCCCTGACTCAGCCCATCCCATCGTGGCCATATCCCACAACTTCCAAGCTCAGAGCGCGCTTCAGGGCCCCCCGGGGACCATCAAAGGACGCAAAACCGCGCAGATCTAGGGCTGTGACCCAAGCGCCCATTGCCATTCAACCCAAGACAAATACCGCAGGCGAGACGGAGGCCACATAATCAGCACGGTTCCTGTGGTTCCTGGAACCCATCACCTACGGTGACCCCCCTTTTCTCCTTCCGGAGCGTTAGACCGCCATTCATCTACATTGCCATCTCAGGCGAAACCAAAAATGACCACGCAGGAGGCTGCTAATGCCACTCCGGCCCCCAGTAAAGGCCGATCGAAGCACCCAAGCCTTCTCGCGTGCATTCCATGCAGAAAAAGCCATCTCAAATGCGATGGCCAGAAGCCGCTATGCAGCAGGTGCTCCGAGAAAAACGGGGACTGTGTCTGGGTTAATTCCCGAAGAGGATACCGGGAATATCGCAAAAACCAATCAACTGATGACGAAAAGACTGACCAGAGGCCGAAAAATGATACCATGTTCGACGAATCCAAGCCTGTTGTTGTGAATCAGGAGGCCTATCATGTCTTTAACGAGGCTGATACTACCAAGCTGAGGGCCATGACCTACGCCGAACTCTTTCAGCCCACCATGGATCCAGCCTTCCCAGCTCTTCCTCTCGACTTACAGACCGCACAGCCCGTCAAGGACCATCTGCCAAGTCCCAGCAACTCTGATTCAACCATGTCTATCACTCGAGAGATACTGCCTGCCGCTGCTACATCCGACAGGGCGTTAGTAGAGAGCACCGACTTGATTGATCTGTTTTACCGGCACTTCTATCCTTCTCATCCCTTCATCGTGCCGCGACAGCTCTATCTCCAGAATCCTGCCATTCTGCCTCCACCTCTCAAGGCTTGCATGCGGTGGCTTGCAAGCCATTACATTCCCTCAGCCAACCACGCGGCTCTGGAGAATGCAGCAAAAGTCATCTTCTCGCCGGACGTGCCTGACGATGGCTTCAAGGTGCAAGGTCTCCTCCTCTTCGCAATGACCTGCTTCGCAAGGTTTGGTCAAGGAGAAGGATCCATGGCACTGGACAAAGCCATCGAGATCGCTCTCCGGATTGGTCTCAATCGGCAGAGCTTTGCTCTGCAGCAGTCGCCCAACGATTCAACAATGCAAGAATCATGGCGCAGAACATGGTGGACACTCCTGTTGATCGAGGGCCTGGTCGTGGTCATTGGGGGTCAATCATCGCCATTCCGACTGTACTCGACCTACACGGACGTGGCTTTGCCAGGCCACGATGAAGACTACAACGAACTCCGGTCGCCCCCGATAACTCGC
This sequence comes from Cladophialophora psammophila CBS 110553, assembly GCF_000585535.1. Classification (NCBI taxonomy): domain Eukaryota; kingdom Fungi; phylum Ascomycota; class Eurotiomycetes; order Chaetothyriales; family Herpotrichiellaceae; genus Cladophialophora; species Cladophialophora psammophila. The sequence continues at coordinate 180,853 of NW_006912955.1, forward strand.
ACGATTGCAGACCTCCGAAATAGGACCTTCTCTGAAGACACTTTCGAATACTCGTCCTTTGCCTATTGCATCGAGGCGGCGTATATCCTCGGCTCTGTGCTTGCCTTGAGCCCAGACACATTTGCGGTGACAGATCCTCAAGTGGAAGGTATTGATGCCGCCATTTCGAATCTCTTACTATCCCTTCCCATGGACAAGCGAGAAGTGGTCCGTAATGATGGTACTATCGACGAATGCCTTCTTATCGCCCATCTGGTCATCCATTGGGCCGCTATCTGCCTGCACCGTCCACGATCTACCTTGACTTTCATCCGAAATCACTATCGCACGACATGTACAAAAGCAGAGGCTGCTGGTCTCCCTGCGCTAGCTTACACCTCCCACACTGCCAAAGCATTGCGAGCAGCGAACGCCATCACCAACCTAGCATCCATGCAAACAGATGTCAAGATGTGCTCGCCAGTGCTGATGTGCGGCTTGACCACTGCTGCAACAGTGCACTTGCCGGCATACGCCATCGTGGATACCCCCGATCAAGCTGTGGCAATCAAGGAACGGCTACAACTTAGCATTTCGGCCCTTGGGTCATTCGGTGAGGTTTGGCCACGGGCTACCATCGCCAAGGGACAAGTGGCCAAATTCGCTCGCGAGGTCTTGACAAAGCCGAACGTCTATGTCGATAGCACAGTTCCTGGGATGATACCACGTGTCTCGGAACCTGTGCCTCTGCTGGAGTACCAGATGCCCTTCAACAATGAGTCGTGGATGGACAATCTGATCCAAGCAGAACAGGACGTAGAGGCCCCGTCATGCCCTGTCTTTGACACCTTCGCCATGGCGCAGACTCAGGGTTCCTGAGCAGATTCGGAGAATCTTGTGTACATTTATTTTGATCTCTTTCGATGTTTAATGGATTTGGACGGAAACTATCGAATTTTCTTTCTTGGAGCAGGCATGCACTTGGCTATGGGATCAAAAACCACTGCACCAAAATTCAACAATTTTTGCAGTGAGGAATGGAATAAATGGGCTGCTGGATATGAACGGCCACAGGGCTTCGTTGGACTTTCGGGTGCTTGATGAATTACGACTACTTCTTCAGCTTCTCTTTCCTCATTCTGTCATCTATGTACCGGCGAGGTAGAACGTCACGTTTGAGACAAAGCCTGTTCCAACCTTGTTTTCCTCTCCATTCTTCGTCATGCCCAGAACTTCGAGCCTCGATTCCGAGGATCATTGTCATGAAAATATTGATTCATTGATTCATCAACGCCTTTTTGGGTCTCTGGCAATCTCAGCACCCGCGAGGAAGACTAGCTACAAGCATGGACTCAATTATTCCCGCTCAGCACAAAAGTGAAACCGACTCCGTCACTAGTCCCGCCTACACACGTGCTGCTAAACGTCCCTGTCGGACAGACAGCCTGTGCTGCTCTCACACACCCTTCCCATCTCCCCTTGCTCACGTTGATCGTGGCGCCCTGGGCTGCATTCACAGCTGTCAATGTAAACTTTGATGTCCCCGACGCTCCAACCGTCGTCGATGGGTCGCCCCCGCAAAACTGGATTGAGCCGGCGATGCCGCCGCAGATCGACAGGATGGCGACGTTGGTGTCATGTGTGTTGAGGACGGCGGTGGGGTCTATACAGGTTGTTCCAGTCACGGCGTTAGGGTTGACGGAGGTGTTTGCTGGGTCCCGAGGACGGATTGGGTAGCCGATGCTGCCTGTTGTGGTGGACGGCAGCTCCTGGTGGTCGTCCCACCATAGAGGAGACGACGTCGTGTGGACAATGAAGAGCAGGAAGGTGAGGGAGAGAATGCGAACGAGTATTCGCATGGTGGCTGTCTGGACTGATTGATTGATCGCGACGCTTTAATTGCAGAGGGACTCAACTGCGAAAGTGAACTGTCACTTGGGGCTTTTGCACAGAATGATGCTGAGCACGACAGTCCCATGCATCCATCCATATATATGTCAGAATTGTATCCATGATTCTCCTGCCGTGGTGTCATCTCGGCTAGAAAGTTGATTGATCTTTACCCTTTTTCAAGCCTCATATGACTTGCAGACAGCCCAGTCAAACCCATCTCCTTGAGGGAATTAAATGGAAAGCTCAAAAAAGAAAAGCGCTGCACTGTATTTAGTACCATCCTGGATGTTTCGGGGGGATGGCTTCTGCGTGAGACAGCCGGCATCTGTTGAGGCGTGTCAGAGACGTGGTTGATGTGGCAATTTGTCACAGAAGAGTTTGACGAGCTTCTAGCGACAAGCCTTGGGTCGCCAAATCCGTTCTGTCCGCTTTAGTGCTGCTTCGGATTAACGCCGGATTAAATACGGCAGAGTATATAAGTGAAAAGGTGCCAGGTGATACGGTGAAACAATTGCGTTTTGATCCGATATTCCCTTGGTTCTTGAAATTGCCTGCTCTTGCTGCTCGTACCTGCGAACTCTCAATCGATGCTCAATCCATCCTCCCTGCACCGTGACCGAACCCAAAATCCTCATACCGAACCGAGGAAAGTCGATGCCATGACGTATCTGCTTTTTTCTCGTGAATAGTGTCCAGCTACAAGACACCAACTTCAAGTCCCTTCGAGCAGGCTACCATCGAGCACAAGTTGCGCAGCTATTTGCCTGCCAAAAAAAACCCCCCACGCCCGCAATGATGATGATGTTCGCATGGTTTGGACGGAGGGTTCGGGTACCCTGAGGCGGTGCTTGCCAATATCCCAAACTAACTCGGGTTGAAATAACATGGTGGTTGCATCAACAAATTGGCTGAGCATACTCCAGGCTTGGCGGTGGCCGATATGGAGGCTTCTGTGTTGGAGTTGTCGGCCTAGGACTGAAAGGTTTCTTGATTATTTGCCCAGCGCTCTGTCAGTTACCCGATGATGGCTTCTCCTACACCGGCGAGCAGTCCGTGACAGGTATGTTTCCCAACGAAGCCTCCGGTGAGACCCTCGTCGACAGCTCCGAGAAGTCCTCTTTCGCCTTCTGCGGTGGCCCCTTCATTGTAGGGTGGCTGGATTCCGCTATACTGTGGCTGCCTGCGGCCTGCCTGAATGTCAACAGCTGCGTTCCCGCGCTGGTGGACGTCAAGTTATCCATTTGAAGCGAAATTTGCATTGGTGCCTTGATGGTGCTGGTCGTCATAGGAGCCTGCCTACCTAGCCTTGCTGCTGCACCGATGGCATGTATGGTAATGGTGCTTTCTGGTTGGGCCGGGGACCTTACGGCAGAGTCCCGGTGTCGCTGTGGTATTGTCGCTCAATCGAGCCAGTCAGAACAAACCACTTATCTTTTTACTGCAGTCATCACCGAAAGTCGTTGTCCCAGCCTATTACTGGTCGCGAAGAGGAGGGAAATCCGTGCAAATACATGACAACTCTCAGCCCTCGATGGTGTTTTCTTCGCAAATCTTGCAGGGTTTCTCTCACCCCGTATCCAGCCTTCAATCAACGTCCAGCTGCTTCCAGCTTGCACCTGCCTAGAAGCAGATGGCCTTCTGGATTGCTGGTCCAGAACGGCCCTTGGATTCTGACCTCCCGGATACAGAGAAGCACGAATTCATCCTGCGGACTTTTGCTTCGGGACCACCGCTGAAAGTTCTGCTTGAAATCCTCACACCTGCGCGAAGTCCAGTACAAGTTTTTCAATTTTTCAATAGGCTTTGCATCCACAAATTTTGCCGAGTTTCGTTGGACGAAAACCGTCATGGCAGTGGAATAGGGCGCGTTAAAGTCCAGTATATCTTGAATCGAGACAGGAGCTTCAGTATGGGATTTATATACCGGACCCTTCCCTCATTACCAAGTCTTGCTATGGTATACGCGTACAATGCCTGCTTGCTGTTTCAACATTTAACCCCTGGATCCTTCTCCCCCGCAGTTTTCTAGTTTCAGCTCTCTACAGCCGGATACTCTGCCCATTGGTTCCCTCCCTTCATATAAATGTTCCTTTACACGGACGATGGATCTTTCCACTCTCTGACCTAGGATTTGTCTGCACACATTTTGCGGAAGATGAGTTCTCTTAGCAGCATGGTCCTGATTTGAGTTGTTGGCTGGAAAAGTAGCCAGAGTGGCCGTGCGGAGGCGGGTCGTCGCTAACTGGAACAGGTACGTCTCATATATGCTTCTCCTTGCCTTCTTGGGCTCAGCCTGACACTTGGTGTCAAAGGATTCTGTTTATCAATGCTCGGCCACGCAATCAAATCGTTCGAGGCTCGCCCAGGGCCAAGTTTCTTCGTCGTCGTGAATGCGATCTTCGTTGCTGCGCCTCTTGCCCTGGGCTCTCGGGTGTTCCCAAATCCGCCAGCTTGATATATCACCAATCCTTCCCATGAGTCAGGCAGATTGCTGTGTCTACCTGATGCCATCACTCTTGATTGGTGTGGTCAAAGAAATATGACACCGAAGCTTCTGCAAAACGTGCTCGAGGCCAGGCATGGGATTTCAGGGCTCAGCAATGATAAACTACACCCTCGCATCAGTTATTCGGAGATACCACTGGATAACGCTCACCACCATGAGCGGCACCCATCCATGCAGAAGGGCGAACAACAATCCAGCCCGAGGCGCGAGTTCCTCTTGAGACAATACAACAAGTTTCGACATTGGGCCAGAATCGCGTCCGGCGTCACAAATGTTATTTCAGCCCTCTTCTCGGCCTCCATGGAGTCGATCATGATCTACACCATGTACAAATTCTACACAACGAAAGACATCTTCGTCGAAGGTCGACCGTGGGGACCATGGGCGAAGGGGAGTGTCCTGTGGCCGACTTTCATGCTAGCTGCTGCATCAATCACCACTTCTCTCTTGGCATTGACAGCGCTGGTTGCTCTTTGGTGTCGACGCAGGCATGATGCAGCATTCTTCAGCCTTCTCTATGCTGCCGGACATATCGTGGCATGGGTGATTGTTTCGGTGGTGTATAGGGTCGAGAAAACTGAAAAGGACTTGTGGGGCTGGAGTTGTACCGACAAAGCCAGAGCAATTCAACAACAACTCGACAGCAAGAAGCTGAACTTCGAGAGCTTGTGCAAGCTTCAGGTAAGCCTTATTCTCAGACCCAACGCACAAATCATCCTCCCTCAACTAGTTGTTGGGCGCCATTAGTATCTGACGCCGGATCTGCTCAGGCATCTTCTTGGGAAGTCTCAGTCGCCGAGGTAGTCATAAAGATACTTTCGACAGGTGTCTCCTGGTACTTTGATGGCAAGCAGAAAGGTTTGAAGATCGAGCTTGTCGGCGACATCGGTTCGGCAGGCTTCAATCAGGTCACCGGTTAAGCGTACGTGTCGCGTCATGGTGCTGCTTATCGAAGGCCAGGCGGTCATGAAATGACACCTGGCCGGCCTAGTGGGCCAAGATAGCTTGTCAGCAGCAACATCTTCAGCTGAAGGGTGGCCAAGGGATCCGTTGATCGGTGTGCCGAGCATGGATACGGGATACAGGTATGATTACCCGTGGCACTCTCGTATCGGCAACCACGAAAGGAGATGAGCATTTCTGGTTAGCTGAAGAGCTTCCGAGTTCATTTCCAAGCATTGAGGTGGTATTGCTCGAAGCGAGACTTCTTATGACCCCCTTTGCAGAGCATGTCGTAATGCTTGGAAGGCTAGTGCAGAGGAATGACAGCTGTGTCGTTAAGCTGTTCCCTGACGACTACGAGTGGAGCACGCATCGCCTTGCCTTTCCGATACAAGAATTGCTGCATTCAAAGAGTTCAATGACCCTGCCCTCGGAATAATAATAGACCAGTTCATTGTCGTCATCCTAATATTTCGTCTGCTGTGAATCGGGCTAGTATCCCACCATGCTCAAGGGCCGATAACGTTAAGGTTCAAGAACTTGGTCGGTGCATTCTACACGCCCAAGGGCACGAGTCTCGACGTGCCAAGTCGTCTCCTTCGTATATCGTCCAGCGCAGCGTACAGCTGAGGCAGAAGGAGGAAACGACCCCTGTGCCGAAAAACGATATGAAACGCGTCATCGCGTGCAAATCATACGAATGGATTGTACGGAGTACATAAAGAGCGATTCAGTTCCTGTTCAGAGCTCCAGAGCGCATCGCAGTATTCTCCCCCAAGCAAAGGCGCGAGACACCGGCGACCGACAAGCCAAAGCCATGACCCCTAAGCTCTGGACATCACCACTCTCGTGGAACTGCCTGCGACCCGAGCTCGTGCTGGCCGAGAAAGATATTGACGACGTCGAAAGGATCCCTGCCGACCTCATCGGGGGGAAGCACAAGGCTAGTACACCGTCTCTGCCTCCAATATGGGGATCAGGTGTGCGTTGCTAACAAGGGGTGCTCGGGACAGACCGCAGAGTTCCGCGAGAAGTCCATCTTTGGGAGGGTCCCACTGCTGGAGGACGGCGACGCGGCGATCTTCGAGTCTCGCGCGATCGCCCGCTATCTGTGCTTGAAGTATGCGGACGTCGGCCCGAAGCTGATGCCTGAGCGTTGCGATGCTGAGACAAGTGGCGTCTGGGAGATGTGGTTGGCTCTCGAGGCGGTGGAGTTCGACGTCCACGTCGCGCCCGTCATCGCCGAGACGCTCATTCGACCGTACGTTCTCTCCTACTTATGTACTTCCGTCAGAAAAAAAAAAGGGGGCATGTGAGCAATTATTTTATTAACACGACAGCAAACAGCGCGTTGGGAAAAGAAAAGGACGAAGCCGTCCTCGCAAGACACAAGCCGAAACTCGCCAATTGCCTGGACGTGCTCGACAAGGCGCTGTCGAAGATGCCGTACATGGGAGGAGACGAGTACAGCCTCGTCGACATCTTCTACATGCCGTGCGTCTTCACCGTGACGCGATGCCTTGATCCTTTCGAGGGCAGACCCAATCTGAAGCGGTGGTGGGAAACCGTCTCTGCTCGCGAGGCGTGGAAGAAGACGGTCAAGCCGCTTGATGATGGATATAGCCAGGCCATTCCGGGGTGGAACAAGTAGGCAGCGAGGAGGAGAGTCACGACGATCCCGACGCCCGTTTTGCTCTTATCTTTGGAATGGGAGATATACGAATCCACACAAACTTGAAAGGAAAAGGATTTCTCGACGTGGACTATTTCCATGCTCCTCCAGATCGGCGTTCTGACCCCTTGTCCCCTCCTGTTTCAGGGGGTTCTCGACCGGCTGAAACTGCGCCAAATGACGTGGTCTGTCATCGCCCAGTCCCTCCCCTCGTCTCAGAAGTTTTTTTCCCCGCTAGGAGCGCTCTCCGTAGGAGCACAGATCATTATTGTCGGAGACCCAACTGTGGCGTGATTCCTGAAAGCGTGTGGCCGGGCCACCTGATGACAATAAAGCTGAGAGCGGCGCTACCGGAAGAATGTAGGGAACCTGCATCGCCAAGCAGTCGTCGCCAGGCGCATTCATCATCCATGGTGGCCAAGTAAGTGCTCCAGCGACGAGTGTCATTCCTTGAAAGAAAGAAAGAGATGTCCTCGGATCCCAGCCTCTCGACGAGTGTGTAATATTAACGGCTTTACGCCCTCTTTCCAAATCGGGAATTTTCCAACACACGGGAGACCAACTAAGAAAGTAATCATAGCCACGCAGCTTGGCGCTGACTTCATAGAGGCGATTAACGTCTTCGCCCGTCCATGTACCTACCTGGGTATGTACGTATTGGCCCGGGTTCCTTGCCTATGTACACCAAAGATCCAGATCCTAGACAACTCCGTGCGTGGCCAGAACCAACATCACCCAATGACGGTTAAAACCAGCCATTCGCCGGACCTTTAAGCTTTATTCGGATTCAATTACTTCTCTTCTGGTCATTTCTACCCAGCACAAATGTGGAGACGGTGATTATAATCCAGACATATGTCAACCGTTTTCTCGTCCTGCCGAGTTCGGAGATGTCTGCTTAGAAACCAACAAGTATGTTTTTGGGGAGGTGGCATTTGGAAATGATGGAGTCTTGACAAAGAGGCCGAAAGATGGAGGGAACAGGTATATAAGTATGCAGACGCCACCTGGTGGTGAGAGGAATACATCAGTCGACCAAAGTACCCAACGCACAGGTTTTCGATATCCATCTCATTGCATCGATAATAGCATACCACAAGGGTCTCCCAGGAGCCAACAGACGCGAGCCTCTGCAAGATGGCATCGTCAGGTTATCTCAAGAACGTCATGGTCTTCGGGGTATGTCCTGGATGAAGCCCTACCAGTGCATGGAATCTTCGATACTCACGATCGCAGGCCGGAGGCACAAACATCGGCCACCACGTCGTCAAGGCACTGGCATCCAAGCCCAGCCTTTTCAACGTCTCCATCATCGCTCGAAAGACTTCCAAATCGACGTTCCCGGAAGGTTTAGAGGTCCATTACGTCGACGTCGACTTGCCACACGACCAGCTTGTCAAAGCCATGCAAGGGCAGGACGCGGTCATCTCGGCCATTGGTTTCGGCGCCATCGCCCTGGAGGAGAAGCTCGTAGACGCTGCGGTTGAAGCGAAAGTCAAGCGCTTCCTGCCCTCGGAGTACGGTGTCAACAACACCAATCCTCCTGCACGGGCCTTGTGTCCCGTGTTCGACGCAAAGGGCGCCATCATCGAGTACTTGAAGCAGAAGGAGTCGAGCGGGTTGTCGTGGACCGCCGTCCCGACCGGCCTGTGGCTGGACTGGTACATAAAGCTCCCCATCCCCTCCCCCCATCCGCTGTATCACGTGGTCACTGACGAGAAGATTACTGCCAACTACACAGGTCCCTCGAGCCGGCCATCAGCTTCGCGGGCATCAACATCAAGACGCACACAGCGCGCCTGTGGCAAAACGGCACCCACAAACTCTCATGGTCAACGTTGCCGTGGGCCGCCGAGGGCATCGCTCAGATCCTCCTCGCACCGTCCGAAACCACCGCCAACAAAGTCGTGCCCCTCCACGGCCTGTCGGCCTCGCAGAACGACATCGTCGCCGCGCTCGAGCACCTCCAGGGCACAAAGTACACCATCACACCCTTCGACGCGGACGCCGTGATCGCCGGCGCGCAGCGCTCGTGGCGCGAGAACAAGGACACGGACTCCGCGCTGGCGCTGGTCAAGGCGGGATTCTTCCTCGATGGGTACGGGAGTGATTTTGTCAACGAGGCCATCACGCCGAACGGGAACGAGTTCTTGGACTTGCCCCCATTGGAGCCGTTCGAGCGGATCGTCGCAGAGGCGGTGAGGCGGTGAGGCGGTTTTCGTAGCGCATTCAAGCTTGGCCTTTCCACAGTTGCGATACTAGATAGGGGTGGGCTACGGCCTTGTCAATATACAGCTGTACCTCGGCCGACGCGCAAAACTCTTGGATTATGCTATTTACCTTTCTTTACAAGTCCTGACTCCCTCCTCTGCTCGACCGGGAAGCAGTGACGTCCATGGTCAGAAAGAGTACATCGATTACACTTTGCCGGGTAGGTCCCATCCACGTCAGAGCGACTTGTATTTTGCAAAACATGCGTCCTTCAGAACCGTCGCGGCGGCGGGCCACCTAGGACTTCATTTTAGGATCGGATGCCTCAGTCGCGGTCCCAGTCCCACTCCGGTCCTACGCAGTCCAGCCTAGTCTTCCCGTCATCCACCATCAGTGCGCGACCTTCTCCTCATGCCGCACGCTCACGCTACCGGGCCCCCCTCTTTTGATTTCCGCCTCGGCCGCGATCTCGTGTAGCCTGTTCTCCAAGTCGTGGCTGGCGTAGCTCTCGCGGGTGGAGCCGACGACGATCCATGGCGCGTGCTCGAACAGGTAGTTCATCTCCTCGAGCGGGCGGCGCGCGGTCTCGGGCAGCAAAAGCCAGAAGAAGACGGCGTTGGTGAAGTTGCAGATGATGAAGACGTAGTAGAACCGGTACCCGATGTTGGTCATCGCGATGGGTGTCACTTGGCCCTACACGCACTGTTGTTAGCTTCTTGGATGATGGATGCTCTTCAAGGTGCGGTGGGCTGATGGAAAGGGAAGGGGGAACGTAAAGACGTACAATCATTGTGTTGAAGGCGAAGCTGGTCATTGTGGCGATGCTCACGCCCTTGCTTCGGCTGTAGATAGACATCCATGTTAGCCCTGTGGTATCATTGTGGATGGAGGACATCTGGATTGCCTCCGATCATATGTGAGGATGAGAGAGCAACTCACGTTCTGGTATCGAATACCTCCGCCGGTATAATCCAAGACAATGGACCGCAAGTCGCGCTGAATGAGAAGTTGTACAGCCAAGTCATGATGATAAACCCCCACTGGGCACCGGTGTTGGTCGAGACTCCGGGAGGGTACTTTGCGAGCAGGATGGTGGCGATGATGAACGTTACCATGTTCCCCAGGTTGCCGTAGATCAGGGGCCAGCGACGGCCGGTGTGGTCGATGCAGAGGATGCACAGGAACTGTGCAACCAATGCGATGATGCTGTTGATGCCCTGGTATTTGAGGGTGTCGTTGCCAGAGATCCCTGCACGCAGGTTAGTCACATATTAAAAGCCACGGAATTGTGGGAAAGGAGACGACGTGCCTATCTGTCCATAGATCGTGACTGAATAATATTGTATGGCGGACACGCCCGTCATCTGGATACTGGCCTGCAACGCACAGCAAAGGAAAAGGCGACGGAAGGCAGATCGAGACTTGAACAGTTCAAGATAGGACTTTGCTTCGTACTGGTGTTCGTGGGCAATCGACGCCTGCACTTGCTCGTATTCAGCTATAACCCACGGGTCCTTTTCGTCCCCATGAGCATGTAGCTGGGCCAAGACCTTCAATGCTTGGTCTGGTTTGTCGTGGTCCATGAGCCATCTGGTGTTTGAAAGAGGTGGTTAGGTGAAATGGAAGGACACCGTTGACAAGCTGGCCATACCTGGGAGACTCTGGGAACAGAAATATCAACAAACCAAGGAAGACTGCAGGTATAATCTGCAGACCGAGAGGAACTCGCCACTGGGCGCTGCTGCTCTTGATATGGACATACTGTAGAACGCTTGTTAGCTTGTGCTATCATTGACTAAGTAATCTTGAGAGTGTGCCAGCGACAGGGCGGACGTACCGTAGCCCACGAGATCCACGAGGCCACAAGCGCACCTACGCCTAGCATGAATTGCTGCAAGGCAGTGATGCGGCCCCGAATGCTGGGATGGGCCAGTTCGGCTTGATAGAGAGGAATAATCATGACGAGGAAGCCCACACCAAGTCCGGCAAGAAAGCGGCCTGACCAGAGGTAGCTGATGCTCTCTGCACCTGTCTGCAGCCCACCACCAAGACAAAAGATCACTGCTCCGAGAACAATGGTCCATCGACGGCCGAGATAGTCGCCACTGGGGCCCGCCAGCGCCGCCCCGAAGAATGCCCCGGTGGTGAACATGGAGACGACCAGGCCTGATTGAGTGTCGTCCGCTGCGAATTTAGCCTTGAAGGTACTGCTGGCCACGACTTCTGCGATGACACCGAGGTCGTAGCCGAACAGGTATGAGCCCAGCGAGGCGAAGACGCCGATGAGGAACTGATACCATTTCGGAGGTAGAGCCATGATGGGCAGCGACCTGCCGAGATGCAGCGGTAGAACAGGAAGGGGCACAGAGGAGGTGATTGAGAGTGTCTGGAGACCTTCGACAGGGCCTACCTTGAAGACAGGAGAGAATTCAAATAGATCAACGGAGTCGACGAGCAATATATGAATGTGGATACCCTCCTTTACAGAGTCTCGATGCCTTCCCCGTACTGGGAGGGTGCAATGGCCGGAGCGACTCACCACCACCTCGTGATGGCTCGCATCATCCCGCAGTTTTTCCCAGTCGGGACAAGACACGAGGTCCCCGCAGACGTTGCGTCTATCGAATCCGGGAAAACATAGGATGGCAAGATGAATTGCGGAGATGCATGACACCATCCACACAGACTGGAATCTTGTATTCTCTGCCAATTTTTGAGAATGCCGAAGTTTTCGTCAAAGCTTTGTGCCGGGAAGATGGCGCTCCCTGCCGTGGGAGACAAAGCTCCGGCGGGGAGGAGGCGAAATGTCCCAGAATGGAAGTTCCCCGGTGGCATCATCTTGGTCTTTGTGGACGGTCTCCCGTGTCCCTGGTCGTTGCTGATGTGCCGGATGATAGCAAATAGCTCGCGTGGGCGTCAAGCACTACTGGTAGGGATTTCAGTCAAGATACCCTCCAGCTAGACCCAAGTGCTTCTTTTTAACCGCTTTTTCGCCATATGGGGCTCAAGTGGCGGACTTCCGCCGTCCACGGTGGGCTTTCTCATGCAGGAAGTTCATGCCACTTAGGACTGAGAGAGCCAACAGGGGTGCGTTACATACCAGGTTCCGAGAACAGGAATCCCCAGTCACATGATAATTGGCCTCATTCTTCCCTTTATGAAGAACTGGGCACCCGTGGTGCTGGATGGTGAACTCTTGGTCATTGAGATTGGCCATAGAGGCTTGATTGTCAGGTGCCAGACCGCCTTGCGCTACACAGGTCCAACATGGCAACGCCATCGATAACGGTGTTTCCTACCCGCAAGGTCTCCAAGATCAACCGGAACATCTATTCGGGCTTCACAGAGCACATGGGCCGCTGCATATACGGTGGCATTTACGACCCATTAAACTCAAACAGGGACTTGGTCGACTCGGAAGGGTTTCGAAAAGACGTGATAGACGCCCTGAAGCCGCTCGACATCCCAGTCTTTCGCTACCCAGGCGGCAATTTCTGCGCCACGTACCACTGGCTAGACGGGATAGGGCCGAGAGACCAGCGGCCTTCGAGGCCAGATTTGGCATGGGACAACGTCGAAACGAATCAATTCGGCACAGACGAATTCATGGCGTGGTGCAGGGCTGTCAACGCCGAGCCATATCTTTGTCTGAACTTCGGGACCGGCACACTTGACGAGGCAATGGCGTGGGTGGAATACTGCAACGGCACCAAAGACACCTACTATGCGAACCTGCGACGGAAACACGGTCATCCAGAACCGTACAACGTCAAGTACTGGGCATTGGGGAACGAGATGTGGGGGCCCTGGCAGGTCAACCAGATGACCCAGGAAGCGTACGCGGAGCGGGCTCTTCAATGGGCAAAGGCGCTCAAACTCCTCGATCCGACCATTCAACTTGTCCTCTGTGGTAAAGAGGGCGCCACGACATGGGACTATTACACCCTGAAACACTGCCTGCAGCCGGCAGGCCTGAGCGATCTGGGCGAGGAGCGCGTGCCGCTGATCGACATGCACAGCATCCACCTGTACACCGCGAGCGATGACCACTACGAGAACGTGACCGCGCCGCTTGCAGCGGAGCGCAGCATTGAAGTCTGCGCGAGCCTGATCGACCTCGCCATGGTCGAGAACAAGATCCCTCCCACGCAGAAAAGACCAACGATCTGCTTCGACGAGTGGAACGTGTGGCTGCCCACCCGCGCTGTGGGAAGCCAAGGTGCCGAGGAGACCTACACCCTCTCCGACGCGCTGGCCGTCGCGGTGTGGCTAAACGTGCTGGTCCGCCAGTCCAAAGACGTGGGCATGGCGTGTATCGCGCAGAGCGTCAACGTCATCAGTCCCCTGATGACCACGGAGAAAGGCATCATCAGGCAGACGACGTGGTGGCCGTACGAGCTGTTTTGCAGGTTCATGAAGGGCCACCAGGTCGCCGTCCACTTGGAATGCGAGTCGTACACGGGGCCAACGCGGCCGGACTGGGTGAGGGCCCTCAAAGCCACTCCATGGTTGGACGTCAGCGCTGCGCTCGACGATGAAGGTTGGGTCAGTGTCTGCGTGGTCAACATCCACGCAGAGCATGATTTGAAGACAACCCTCAAAGGCCTGCAGGCGTCCAAGGCCGAGGTCTACACAGTCACGGGCGCAAATCTCAGGGTTACAAACATGGCTGGCAAGGAGGAAGTTGGGCTGCAGAAGTCGGATTGGGATCTGAGCAAGACCTCGACATTCGTCTTTCCAAGGAGTTCCATCACGATGTTGAGATGGAAAAGCTCGTAGCTAGACGGATTTCGAGGCCGCAAGCGAGCAGGGAATAGCAATTCCCGTTCCATGGCTTCCATTTGTTGTGAATGTACAATAGAAGGGATCATAAGCTGTGCTTGCAAATTAAAACCTCAGGACACGTTTTGACCCAAGCTGAAACTCACTATTCCTACCCAACACAATCAACGCACACATTGCTTCCGTGAGCGGCAGAGCGTCCTCAAATTTCAACTAGCCTTTCTCAATTCTGCCAATTTCATCAAGATGTCGTAATACTCTCGACTAACGCCCCAACACGCGAGTCTCGTTCTTAGCAATTTTGCCCCCTCAAGCAGGACTTTCTGTGGGGCCTTGCAGATGTCCCCCACATTCGTCATGTGGCCGGACATGGTGTGGCCGTTGCGCACAAAGTGTTGCACCATCTCGTCGTCGCAGGGACGGTCCAAGTGAATGAACTCGGGTTGCTCGTCCGAGGAGGAAGTATCCTCTGTTTCCGAGTCGGAGCTGAGTGCTGCCGGAGGGAACGACCTCGAGCGAGCCGTCGTACCTTCTAGCGCGGCAGATGCAGATTTCTTTTCAGAGGAATGTTGATCAGTCGGAGATTCCGGAGATGCAGAATGCTGCGGGACCGATGGGCCAACTGCATTCACCGGCCGTCCGTTGGCCTTGCTGATGAATTTGATGGGACGTTCCTTCCTCTCCATGCGAGAGGGCTGAATGGGAGCGCCTGCGTCCGGTCCACTCGGGCCGCCTTCGGGTTTCTGGCTGGCAGCAGCAGCGTCACGTTCCAAGGCAATCGACTTGTAAGAGCCATATGTCCAGAGCACCAGGCTAGCCAGATAAACGGCAATCGGCTCGAAGAAGCTCATGGCGGAATATCGACGGACATACCAGAATACCGACCCGGCATGCACCATGGCAAGACGAGCCTTGTGCTGGTCCTCTCGTAGCCAACGCCATGTTATCTTGCGGATCTGAGGCAGCTTAGCGCTGTTGCGTGGTTGATAGCTGCCATCATGTACGTAGAATGACGCCTTGGGAGAATTCCCGACCTTACCGATCAGAGAGAACAACAAGTCTTGTATCTCTTGAAAGGGCGTTAGAAGGACGATACGAGCGAGGTGGAGATGTAGGACGACCCCGTGTTCGAGACCTGAGGCCTTTGCAACAATACTCGACGCCTGCCAATGAAGCACGTCAAGGCAATCACAGGCGCTGTTGCGCCAGTTGGCGTAAAGAGGGTAGAGCGGGAGCCAGAAGTTGTCCTTTGACGGTGTGTTTAAGAAGCCTCGAGCCTTGCCAGTTGGGACCCATTCGCTTAGCGGCTGTTTGATGTGTGTGCCGACCTCCCAGGTTCTTTGATAAAGAGCGTGTATCAACACGGTCTGTGATAATTCGCTATACTCCGAGCTGACTTGCTTCTTGCTGTAGAGCGTCTCGAGGGCTCCACAGAGGGAGGGTGTCTCCGCCAGTTCCTGCATTCTGTCGAACCAGAGCTCTGGAGTGGAGGCGTTCCAAGCGGATTCGGAACAGGGTAGAGGAGTTCTTGCATCGTCCATATTGCAAAGCGGTCGTGCATTGGCCATGTAGCCAAGGCAACAATCAAGCATCCAAGTCATGTAGCCCACACGCCGCAAAGACTCAATCCTGATCCATTTTTGCCAACATTGCAAGCGATCCTCGAAACCCTCATTCCATTCACCGTCTGACAGGTCGCCTTTCACAGACAGCTGCAACACCCCGGATTCCAGACACCACCGCGAGAGATCTGCATGATAGCGGTGCGACAAGGCTCGCAGCTGCTCGCGGTCCGATTGAACCAAGCCGATGAGGTTCAAAATGCGAGCTTGGGCCAGCGGGAGCTCCAATGTAGCGTCTGGTGTTCCATCTGCGCGGCGGTCGACAGCTCGGCGCAGGAATTCTTGGAAGGCTTCCCGAATATCCAGAAGGTCAGAGAATTTGGCGAAGGAACTGCCAATTGCTGCAACAGCAAGGACAACTATCCAATCAGATTGAAGTCCAAACGAAGCTTGGTGTAGCAAAGGAAGATTCTTATTGAAGTTCTCGAAATAAAGATCAATGCAAATATTGAGTATATTCAAAGGCGGAAAAGCAGAGGTCTGAAATGGTGTTGGCGACGTCGTCTCCACACAGAAATTTCGAAAACCACTCAAGATCGTTTCATAAGTGGCATTAGAACAGTATTCAGTCATGCTGTTCGCTGATCTCGAGCTCCAAGAGTCCTCTGCATCTGGAAACGCATAACCGGTCCTCTGGCTTCTTGGTTGGATAAAAATCTCGGGTAGGAGAGACGTTTTCCTTTTCTTACGCTTCACGTCAGAACTTGTGGAGCTTCCATGAACTGACTTGGGCATGTGTACGCCATCACTTGTTGAAGACGCAGGGCTTTGTTCAATGGCCACGAATGGAGCAGGAAACCCTTGAGTCTCCAGCGCTTCGTGCGTCGCATCCTTACCGACCTGATAGGTATGTGCAGGTGGGTTGATTGAGAAGTCCACACCGTAGTCAGCGTCCAGGTTAGTGGATAGTGTGGGGAGAATGAAAGAGAAGTCCTGTTCGAGCTCTGCATCGTATGGGGATGGGTAAATGCTGGGAGGAATCCAATTCAAAGGTTCATCAAACGAGTTATACTCGAAGGCCGCAGAGGGCTCAACAAATCCAGTACTGAACTGAGAGGCCAAGTAGTCATTCCTAAAATGGTCGTGCTGCAGCATCTGATTTGTACTGGCATCTAACGCACCAAGACTCGACCTTGGTTGTCTGTCTTGACTTAACGGGTGGTCTCCCAACTCGTACTCCGACGATACAGTGGCTTTTGCATGGTGAGCGGAGTCTGGGAAAGCTGCTGAGGTGGACAATGCGCCAGCATCCGGGTGGGCACCTGAGGAGAGCTGATCCCGGCCATCAGCAGCGAAGGCCAGCTCATTGAAATTTCCGAGGTGCTGTTGTTTTGGGGCCTCGTCCTCTCTCGTCTTCGCAGAGTCGGTCGACAAGGACATTTTCCGACGTTTGTTTGGATAGATACACTCGAGCTGGCGAAGTTTGCACCTGCCACAAGGCGACCCGCCTGAGCACCTGGATCTGGCCGTTGCGCAGCCATGGCATGCTCGAAATGTCCCCGTAGTGACCCGGTGGACTGGTCCTCGATCTACTGTGGAGTGATGGCTTTTCTCGTGCCGAAGCAGCGTGTCAGAGCGTGCAAACGTCTTGCCGCAAACCCTACATGCTGAAGATCGTTCAGTGGATTTTCCTCCCAACTTCTCCCTCATATCTGCGACAAGACTGCATTGGTGTGAAGTTCGTATTATTTGTCATGCAGAGAGGAAGAGAAGCTTGCAAAGATCGAGTTGAAGTCCAGGCCTCGGCAGAGCTTCCTATCCCGTAAGAGCAGAGAATTAGCAGCTTGGTCAATATCGCTAGCGGCGCTAGTGAATGCTAGTGAGACCTTGAGTTTAGTCATTGTACTTGAAATGAAGTGCGGGGGAGTGTCACGTGATCTAAATGCCGTTCTGGCTGTGTATCACTGAATATACTCCGTACATACACCTGAAATCAACCTTGATCGAGGGCAAAATTCGTTAACACAAGAGAAGAGAGGGAAAGTGAACGTTTGATCGGTAAAAATCCACATAGCAATCAAGACGTGCCTCTGCTCAAGCTCTGCCTTGCCGGCTCGGCCCTCTGTCAGGGGTCCGCATGGGGCGCCTTACGCCTCAAGCTCGTTTCAGCCTATGCCTATTATCTTTCTCAGACCTGCAGGACGCGAGATTTCGGCCCCAGCTCGCCAGCCTGATCAAAAGATTAAAAAGACTAAATGTCCCCGCCATGGACTTGTTCTTCTGCACCGTCCTGGACCGAGAAGATGGCAGACCGAGGGCAAGGCTCGAAACCTGCATATGCCGTGGAAACGAGAGGTCCTCTGCTGAACACAGGCTCCGACAGCGACAGTGCGCCGCCTAGATACTCCAAAAGTGCTCGGCGGCTGTTGTCTGTCAGTGTTATTTCAGAAGGCTTCTGGATTTACTCCTCGCACTCTGCTGCGCCTACTTCATCATATTCGCTGCTCTGGTCTATTCCAGGCGCGATCAGGCTGTCAACCGACCAGGCAATCAGGACTTGCTTGAAGCCGCCAAATATGTGAGTTTGACGATCCGGCACTCTCCCAACTTTGCCGTTTAGACACCCATCAGGATTCACGACGATTCTAACGAAGTCCAGTCTCCCACTATCTTCCCCATCTTATTTTCCGCAGTTGCTGCCAAGTTTTTAAGAGCAGTTGCGGCTCTCCAACTTGAACAAGGGACCTCCATCCTCGCGCTCGAATATCTCCTGCAATGCCGTACCGTCTTCAGCACTTTCATAGCACCAGTCACTTTGAAGACAATCAATGTCCTCACACCACTTCTTTTCCTCCTTTGGGCACTCTCCCCTCTGGGTGGCCAAGCCGGGCTGCGGGTGATATCTACGCAAGAATCCTTTTTGAACGCGACACAGAATTTTACATATCTCGCCTTTGTGTCTGAATTTACGAACGAAGGTATCAATTCGGCCTCAGCAGAGCCACTTGTCCCGATTAATGCCATCTTCACCTCTGCTATCATCGGCTCGTCGAAATCAAAAATTTCGGCCCAAGACCAATTCGGTAACGTCAAAATACCCATCTATGAAAGCCTACCTTTGTCGTCACCCGAGGACGACTCAGACTGGAGGTTTGTCCCAGACTCGGGTGACGTCCAATGGGGTTCTCTCACTGGGCTGCCCCTGCACAACCTGCCGTCAACCGGAGTCTCGCGGTTCACGATGAACACTGGTTATATGGTGACAAGCTGCAATGTTTCGGGCCACGATTGGACTCAAGCGTACAGACAAAGCCTTGAGCAATATGTAGGCTGGAGCGGTGCGAACTACGCCCTCTCTCCGAACGGGTACGGCCAATTCGCAGTAACAAACTTTACCTTCCGATCTCTTGATATATAACGTTGATAGTTCAACGGAGGGAAAAATTCTTACTATCGCATACCGTACCGTCGGTATGAGGTACGTGGAAGTGCAAATCAAATGCGATGGTCAAACTTGTCGAAGTATTGCTGCTCGCCCTTCCAAAAATCCTGCCACTCACACACAAAAGTACAACGTTAGTCCGCTCAATGCTACCGACTGGACACCGATCAATGGCCTTGGCCAAGCAGATATCATGTATACCTCTTTCTTCCCGGACTTCACTAACGCAACCAACCCGACAGTGGGCTGTGATACCGTATTCTGCCCTCCAAGTGCCATAGAAGCGTACTTGGTGGATCCGGCCAATCCGCTGTTGCAGACTTCCACCAGCAAGATCTGGAAGCTCGGAAACGATCTTGTCTCCCAACGGTTCACGCAACTCATCAATACTTACTGGATTGACAGCATCGCCCCCGCTGCAATCTCGGGAAACTTCAGCTTGGCCACCAGTGACGTGGGCACCACATCGCAGTACAACACGGATAGCGCGATTGGCACAATCACGACCAGCGAGATTGTTGTCAAGTGCGACTACAAGTGGCTCGTTGTCCTGCTCGTCTGCTCTATCGTGCTGTTCATACTCGGCCTGGCTACAGTAGTGCTGACGGCGTATCGGCGTGGGCCTGACTTGTTGGATAGGTTCAGCTCGCTTCTAAGGGACAATCCGTATGCCAATGTTCCTCATGAGTCGTCGATGGAGAACGCCGCGGAGCAGTCGAAGCGACTGGGTAATCTGATGGTTCGACTCGGCGATGTTCGTCCCGAGGACGATGTTGGATATGTTGCAATAGGAGTACTTGGTGGCGATCACGCAGTGCAGAAAATGAGCCGGAGGAGGAAGTATGCTTGATCAGCGACAGTGTAAAAAGGGGCGCAAACTCCCGCGATAGCTATGAGCAGCTTGCTTCCAAATTGATTCCTTCCCAAGACTGGGCTCGGGGGCCTGAAGATCACTTCCGCAGTACGTGCCTATTATCGAGCGTGTATAAATAAGGCTTGTTCAATATAGCCAACCAATCTTGATAAGGATGAACCAAAGCATCAAATTCCATCCGTCAATCAATCGACTGACCGACCATCTCGCAAGTCGCGCGTGCGCCGAGATGGACTTTCCTCAACCCAGGCTGTTTTTGCCCACAGCGCCATACCATGCCAAACCCAACAGCCCTCCCAAGACAATCGCCGGAGCGGCGGGGATGTTGAACCAAGCCGACTCGGAATAGGTCAGGACGGCAATCACAACCCACCACGGTTCCTTTGCCAGACTCTGGCCCTGGGTCGCCTGTGGGGTCACGTAGCCGATTTCCCACAAGCGATACACTGCCGTGAAAACCAGCCCGACCGCCGTTGCATTGACTCCTCGAAGGAGGCTGACCACCATTGGCTTTGTCCGAAGAACTCGCCAAATGCCCTGGACTCCCACGGCAAGTGCGATGCCCGGCAGAAAGATGCCAATGTACCCCATCAGGGCGCCCAGGATCGTGGGTTGAGGCGTGCCCAGCAACGCCAACGCGCCGAGATAGACGCTGAAGTTGAAATTCGGGCCCGGGAATGCCTGGATGATGGCCAAGCCGATGAGGAAGTCTCTCGACGAGACCCAGCCGGGCTGCACCACATATTCTCGGAGCAGTGGGATCACGACGGGACCTCCGCCGAAAATGATTGTCCCAGCGAGGTACATGTTTGCGAATAGGTCAAGCAGCCGTGGAGGTGATTTAAGGACACCACGCGTGACAAGGACTGCGATAAATGACGCTGGAGACCCAAGTGAGAAAAGAGAGGGCTGACAGCAGGAGTGCGGCAGAGGGGGTTGGGTGTGAGGGAAGGAGCCATACCAAAGAAGACAGCGATGATTAGCAGTCCTGTGGGTACCGAGATCCCATGTGATCGCATATCCGTAGAAGGAGCTGCTGCATCGGGGGCGAGAGGAGCAGAGGTCGAAGCGTCGCCAGTCTTTGACTGTGCTGTATTCGCTGACGGGGCTACTGTGACTCCAGTTCTTCTCTGCAAAGTATTCGAGCTCTCACTTTGCGCAGGTCTCAACTCAATACTTTGACCGCCGTCGTTGCCAGTTTCCTCCACTGCACCCTCCTGTCGTGACCTCCTCTCCTTCAATCTTCGTCTGAATCGGGCCATTGCTTGTCGAAGTCGAGTATCCCAAATCGCCGTCACGATGCCTCCACCCAGTATGAGGATGGGGAAATACCACAGGGCATTATAGCAAAGGCCGGCGCAGGCGCCGAAGATGACGAGAATTCTCGACAACTTGTCCTTGATGGCTTTGTCTGCGAGCTGTACTCCACCAGGTCAGCGGCATTTGCGTGGTCGCGCAGGGAGAAGAGGGTGAATTCGCACCTGAACGGCAGCAAGGGCGACGATTCCGACGGTTGAGGAATTCAACCCGGACAAGAAAGCGCAGGCTGCACCTGGGAGAACGGTGTTGATGTGTTGGACCCCGAGTGACAACCCATACATTGCGATCGCCCCGGGAAGGCTGGGCCACAATTTAATTTAACCCGTGATGGCCTTTGGTGACTTCATGTCTATATGTCGAACCTACCTCCAAGTCAGGAACACCAAAAAAGCCGGTATAGCCCCGGCATGAATGAGCGCCATGCAAAAAAGCATTTTGGTACTCCCTGGGCCCGGAAGAGCCTGGCAGATGGCGAAAAGCTCTTGGTACTGTGACGGACATGAATGAGTGGGAGGAGACGCGTTGAAGGAGTTTGCAGGGACACATCCTACCGTCTGCTCATCGATCCATGGGACAAGATCTCCGCGCCCTTCTACGAATCGCCTGTGCAGAATCTGGAAATGGACGGGAGGCCCTCCAAAGGCCGTGAAACCAAGGTCACAGGTGCGCCAGAAGACGTCGGCAAATCTCAGGAGGAGCTTCTGGTTGTTTGCCTGCAGGGCATTCTGCCGATCCCGAGTGTACTGGTGAACCACTTTGAGAGTTTCCAGCAGCGGCATTTTGGCTCTTTCGCGGGTGTTCTCTCCCGCGACAATTGAAGTTTCCGGGTTACAAAGAAGACAAAAAAGAATTGAAGGACAAAGAAACGAAAAAGAAGATTAATGCTAATCGACGTCAGAAGCTTTAAATTTCTCGAGCTTTGTCCAATGAGCTGCGGCTGGCAAGTTACCAACTCACTGACCACTAAGATCGATAAATGGCGCCACGATGCTAGAGCACTAAGTACTTAGTGCTGGTACTTAGTGCTGGTACTTAGTACTTGGTACTTATCATCTAGACCACTGGCGAAACGAAAATCCTTATTGCTTTATACGGGTTGATCCTAAAGGGTGAGAGAAGGCAACTTGAACCCGAGCCTCAACAGAGGTATTGGCTAATCCTCACTGAGCACTCCCTGAGCAGCACAGTGAGCTACAAGGAGGGCCCGCCAGCACCAGCCCAACTAGGCCCCCGAGCGATCGGCTGTTATTAAATTGAGGCCGTCCATGGAGGTTGATATTTGTAGGCACGAGGGCGTCAGGAAACTTTCGCATTTGGAAATGTCACTAGCCAGCCCGAGGTTTCAAGAAGGAGGCATTCTCGATAGAGGACCCGGATTGCAACGACTGTTGGTACTCGTTGTTGGAGAGAGACATTGCCATGCAGTGTTGGCCTACCAAGGGACTTTTGGAGAAGGAGTTGTCAGATAATCCTGCTATGTACCTTCTATGTACCTATTTCCACCGCGCTGAACACGCTGAGCACAGTGTAGATTAAAGGGACAGTCCTTGCACCTCGTTTCCCTGCGTATTGCGTTGCGTCGGCTCCATGTTTCTCAGTTGCTTTCTAGTTGAGCAGCCCTCCTTGCCCCTTTTCGGCCGTCGATGTTAGTAGCTTCACACAGAAAGGAAATACTAGTAGTCCGTAATCCATCTTCTCTTAAAGACAGCCGTCGCCTCTAACTAGCTTTCCTTCGAATGGGGAGGGCTCACTTATACCCCAACGTACGAAATTCCATATAGCCATGTAGATCTCATCGCGGATCCTATCGAATCGATGTCAGGCATAGCCATCCTCCTCCTTAGCTTCCCAGCTAAGCTCTAAATTGTACATACTTGTAGTACTAGTAGTTTTAATTCTTTTCAGTGCCGCCTTCCTCGCTATGGCCGAATTAGCTGACCCTATTAGCCAGTCTTCTTATTTCTAAAATCGGCCCAGGAATCGGGGAGCTGGTGGTCATAACCACCGAAATCCCACCCGAAAGTCCCTGCTCTTCTTTCTTCATGAGATGATGGAAGTGCCTTTAGCTGCAGCAACCTTGATCTTTTGTTTAGATCTGAATGTTCATAAATACATACTAGTAGCTTTCTGAGCGTCGGGATGTCGAGGTTCTGCATAATCGAGCCCAGGCAAAGACCAGACCCGCACCAATGCAAAGATGTTCGATCTCACGTACGTGCTGAACGGTAGTCTGAATATAGAGATTAGTATGGAGTCCTCAATATCAATGCTAAGAGCCCGACAATGTTGCGACGGTGAGGAATCCTTCTAGAGGCAGCGATGCAGGGATTTCACCGCCTTCGTTGGAAGCACGGTTCGAGATACTAGTCCGGCTGAAGTGACGGCACGCAAACGGCGGCGACTTCATGCCTGCGTAATCGTATTGCGTCTCCCAAGTGCAAGACAACCATACATGCTGTAGTATATCAAATATTGGAAGCACATGACTCCATTGAAGTCGCTCTAAACCAAGTCGAACTGGCTTTAGACCAAGTCAATTGGCTAGTTCGACCTGATCAGCGATTTAAGCACCAGACTCGGGTCATAGACCGGTTGGAGATCGATTTGAACCCAATTCCAGACCGATTCCAGATCGTCCTTGAACCGGGCCAACTCACTTTGAATGGGTCTAAATCGGTCTGGAACCGGTCTGATACTAATTTGAACTGGTCCAAAATCGATCTCGAACCGCATTGATACCTAGGGAAGGCGGGTTAGTACTACATACTAGTACAAAGCACAGAAGCAGATCACCCTAGCTCACCCTTCATCAACGATCAAATCCTCGAGGCCAAGACCGGAACTCGGGAATCTTCGAGATCATCTTTACAGAGAGCGCCGCACCATCAAATGGATAGGGCTCACCGAAGAAAATTCATCACTAGGATACTACTCCCGCAACCGGATATTAGTAGATTCAGATGAAAAATGACATCAAGGCCCAGCCGAGTCAAGCCCCTCTTAATAGCAGCATCTAGCTTCGACTAGATTCATTATTTCCCTGAGTTTACTGAAGTATGATTTTTCTCGTACCTTGAGGATGACGAGACTCATGTTAATTCAATGATTGAATAGCTCGATGCGCGTGTCTTTCATTGAGACGTGAGACTTCCTTGCCTTGCCGGCCGCAGATGCGCAAAAGGTTATGAAGCAGTCCTTTCAAATCTTGAATTGCTCTCGGCACCTCCGGTATCAGTATTTGTTCATGTTTGTGTAGGAACGAATATTGGGGATGGGAGGCTCAACGACGCCATTCTAGAGCATATCAGCAATGAGGCAAAAGAACCGTTCGACACTATTGTCTATTCGTTAGGTCGAGGACCTCCAATATGATTAGTACTAGTAATACTACTATGTTATATCCTGCGGTCTAGATGGTATACAACATAATCGCAAACATTGCTAGTATGATAGTGAGCCGGCTAGAAGAGAATATTGAGCTCTCCTTTGATGTCTTCTTCAACGTGCAACAGATTCCTCCTCTACATGTATCTCCATGCCTAGCGCTAGAGGATTAATTGTAGAACTAATCTTCCGTAAATCTAAAGATCTCTCTTTGACAAGGAAACGACGAGTGTTCGATTCTCGTTGCCGAAATTTCTTTTCTTTTATTGATTAGTACTATTACTATATAAGTATTCTCCCGTTTAATTTATAATACTACTTTTTACTCTCTATGAATTATGTATTTTGAAAAGTATCGATTTTCGATCTTTAATCCACGACTCTTAACTCAATCTCATATGGCCTATAAGTACGAGGAATATTTACTATAAAGTGATACTATCCGATACGAACTTTCCCCCCTCCCCTTCCCCTCGCAAGGGGTTTCATCCTATTTTAGATAGTATCTGAGACTACTCTAAGACTTCTCTAATTTGCGAGATTCTCATCGATTTAACGTAGGTGAGAGTTCTCAAGCGACGTCTCGGATATCGTTGAAAGATAGGATAAATCCTTACACATAGAACCATATATTATCTTCCTATGTGCAAGGGGATCCCTTTGAGAATGGATTTATAGTGCCTAATTACTGTCGGATATCTGTGAACGCGGCACTGAAATAGCCGAATAAGGTTTAGCTGATTGAGAAGCTAGCCCTGCCGAATTAGTGTGGTACGGTAACTTCCGTGTCACGTGTGGTGTACGTGTCGGCGTGTACATGTCCCGCGGCCTTGGCAAATCCCCCAACCCAAGCATTGCCCTTCCCCTCCTTCTCTCTTCCCACAACTTCTCTGTTTCCCACCGCCATGATTGGGTTACCAGCCATTTTCTCCGCAAGCGAGGACGGCCATCCTCCCCGACTTTCTCAAGCTTCTCCAACATCTTATTCGCCAACCTTGCATCATGCGTCGGCGCTAGAGCATCGGGTGCCTGAGACATCGACATTCTCTGGCTTTTTATTTGCTCATCCTCGTGGCTTGCAGGGACACAAGCTGAGTCCAGGAGAGCAAGCAGTCGAACACCTTCCCTAGGACAGGATTCTGGCCAGACCTTTTCTCCCTCAACTTCCCACTCCCAATGAGGCAGCTCCGACATCAATGGGACGGGACATGCAACCTATCAGCTGTCAAATGATGCGCAACAGCTATAAAACTTGGAACAAGCTCCTCCCTCCGTTGTGACTTCTTCTCCTTGATCTCCTCCCTCTTGCTATCTTCAGTCTCACTATTCGTACATTGAGCGCTCGCTACCTCAAGATATTACGATCCCACACTCGCTCCTTGACTGCCACTGCGTTTTCCAAACATAGACGAAACGACTCGCTCAAGCTCAGACGCAATCGTTGAATCATAGTACCGCTGCTAGCTTCACAGATTCCTACCTCGGCCAAGATGCGCTTCCTTTCTCTCGCTGCCGTCGGGATCTCCTCCCTCCTCCATTTTGCAGCATCGCAAAGCTTGTCCGGTCTTCCGACCTGCGCGGTACGTACATAGTATGAATAGCAAATCTTCCACCAACAGAGCTGACGTCAAAATAGGTCACCTGTGCTCTCAATGCCATTTCCAGCACAGGTTGTTCGGCCACCGATGCCGCCTGCGTCTGCCAGGCGAGCAGTTTCCTGACCGGAGTGTACTCATGCATTTCTACTGCTTGCAATGCCTCGGACATAGCTGGTAAGCTTGAATGTTATCTGAATACGAACTTCGGCTGATCTCGAATCCTTTCCAGCAACTCTGCAATTCGCCGAGCAATACTGCGGTTCGGCAGGCGTGAGCATTACCCTTCCCTCTGCATCTGCCACTGCCGGTCCTACTTTCACTTCAAGCTCGACTGGTGCCCCGGCATCCGCCCCCGCTACCGTGACTAGCTCCTATGTGCCAGCGAGCGGTGCTCCTGCTGCGACCTACACTGGGGGTGCGCAGATTTTGAAGCAGCAGTGGGCCGGTGTTGCTGGAGTTGTTGGACTGGGTATTGCTGCCATGCTCTGAGGTGGCAAGGCAAGAGATAGCTTGGCCTGATAATTAAAAGCAGAGAGGAGAATCGAGGGAGATTGTCCTACATACGACGAGGAGATGCTGATGAGATTATGACACGAGATGGAACAAAAAAAACCCACTACGCCACAAAGTACTACAGGGAAAGTTAGTGTCGATGATTGACCTTTGAGCAATCTGTCCTACATAATCCTAATTCCCATGAACCGTTTCAAGTTGTATCGAAGCATTTGGCCAACTACACAGTAATCCTGCATTGGCAGCGCTGTCGGATAGGACGGCCAGAACTAACGTGACGCATTGAGGGAACCGTTGCCCCGACCACGCACTTGCCCAAATGGCGACAACAGACTGCAAGAATTCAATCTTTCCGAAGCGCCAGCGACTTTGCACGGTCCAGATGTTTAAGACAAGGCATGATTTTAGACCCCGCGACGCTGACTGACCCCCTGGAGACAGCATATGCACTTGGTCTTACAACGCCCGGAACGATTCGAAACGGGTCCGGTTCTGGTGCTGCACCTCGTCGTGTTCGTCATGCAGACAACGTTGTACTATATATACAGCGATGTACTACAGTATGCATTATCGTGTGCAGCCTGACTCAAGAGAGACAGGAAACGCTAGAGTGAGCCCCTTCACTTGTCAGAGGTCCAGGAGTGTCTAAGACACTAGACTGTGGAATCGATAGGTGACATGGAGCACGACCTGACCTCGGAGATGTATGTGCGTGAGTTGCTTTCCTCGCACCAGCTCTTCCCTCGGACACTCCTCTAGCTTTCCCCAAACCCGAGGAAATGGAATCCTTCTTGACAAAGTTGACGCCGGCAGCAAGCCGCAGTTTTTCGGCGGTCGCGGGGGCCATGAAGAGTCAGATGCTATGTAGTCGGTCCTATTGTCTCTTCGGGCTGAGACAAGCGCTTCTCGCACGCCAAAGAACAGGGATGCTCACAAGAAGAGCGGAGTTTCGCCGATGCCTTTGTGCTCTGGATGGTGCGGAGACGGTTCCTTGACGCACGTTGCAAAAAGTGCTGGTGAATTGTTGCGGGCTGTTGCTGAAGCCTGGGATCTTGTGGGTGCCCGGGCGCTTTGTGAAGAGTTGGCCGTTTCGAGTCCAGAGCGACTCTTCAATGGTGAACAGCCCCTGCGTACCTTCGATGTGTCTGCATTGATATTAGATAGGACTGGTCAGCCTCGAGTTGGTGGCGATGAGAATTGGTATATACTGGTATTAACGTCTACCGTGGCCTCGGAGTTTGACAGCAGCAAGACCACTGCATCGAACCCGGAGAGAAGTGCACTGTCCTCCTGATGTTGACCTCAACGATACTAGTATCCAGACATGAGACCTTCAATGTTTCCTGGAAGCTCAACCCCCGTAGTCCGTGGCTTCGCAACTCCGACACTACTAATATCTCAACCTATCAGCAAGAACGTGGCAAGGCCACACGAGCCCTGATCAACTTCGACTTTGAACATACTGCGACATTTGCAGACAGCGACTCAAAAGGCCCTCGCCGCAAATCTGGCCGCACATGAAAGCTTCATCTCTCGCGCCGGGTTGAAGTACTGCGCTGCAAGCGTCCTCAGTGTGCCAGGGAAGAGAATCAGCGAGACAGTCTTTGGACAGACGAACATCCATCTCCTGCGCGGTTCACCCGCTGCTATCCAACTCGACATTTCTGTACATGGTCAGACCTTGACGGATAGGTTGGCAGTAAGTATTGGGCGATCCGGTTCTAGAGGCAAGAAGGGCACAGCTGCTCACAGGTGAATGGACTCGTACTATGCAGGATTTCTCAATACACAACTTTGTCCCTGGTGATTGTCAATGTAGACGCAACGTACTGGCGGTTTGGCATCGGCAGCGACAAGCCGCATCAATTTTTGTTTCACCTCTGTGTTAGA
This sequence comes from Cladophialophora psammophila CBS 110553, assembly GCF_000585535.1. Lineage (NCBI taxonomy): Eukaryota > Fungi > Ascomycota > Eurotiomycetes > Chaetothyriales > Herpotrichiellaceae > Cladophialophora > Cladophialophora psammophila. The sequence continues at coordinate 209,421 of NW_006912955.1, forward strand.
GGTGCGGATTCGAGTCATTCACAAGTTGAAAGTCTCTTCACCTCAAGTGCTCACAACAAGGCCACGGAGAAAGGAACGAGAGAAGTAAAGACCTTTTGATGATGAACTCGGTTCGAGGGCGCGCTTCGGCGCTCTCCGGTACCGTCAAAATCTTTTGACTTTGACCCGATTGGGTCTGATTTCTTTTCCTCTTATCGCGTCGACAACGACACAAGACACGGCGTCCAGAGAAAATGGGATATAAATATGAGTCTGAGCAGTCCAAATGGACTGTAATCTAATCCCCCCGTGTTGGTACTTAGCAAGTACAACAGTAACCTTCCTCAAACTTTTAAATTCTTTAAGGGGAAAAAACAAACAAACAAACAAAATGCCACGAGCCCAAGACCTCGCAGCCGCCCTCCTCTCGACCACTGAACACTCCATCATCCCCTTGACGGCGAAGCAAGTGTCGCAGGGCTCGAAGCTGTTTGGAGCTGCGGTGCTGGACCGCGCCAGCCTGTCGACCGTGATTGCCGAGACGAACAACGAACACGACTCGCCGCTCCTGCACGGCGAGATCAACTGCATCCAGCAGTTCTTCCGCCTCCCGAAGGAGAAGCGGCCGGAGACAAAGGACTGCATCTTCTTCGCGACCCACGAGCCCTGCTCGCTGTGTCTGAGCGGCATCACGTGGTCCGGCTTCAACGAGTTCTACTACATGTTCACCTACGAGGACAGTAGGGACCTTTTTGCGATCCCGTGTAAGTTCGAATATTGCTAGTATTCCCCCTTGCCACCAAGCAGTACCTCGTACCATATGTACCATAGGACCTCTCTACTGTCAGTGGCTGTACCGATAGTGACATTTTGTGACTGACAACTTGAATCGCTTCCTGCCTTCAGACGACATCGACATTCTGAAATCCGTCTACCAGGTCCCCTCGCCAGGCGACACCGAGGAGACCCTGGCGGCCAAGCCGCTATATAACCGCACGAACAAGTTCTTCACGGCCCGGTCGCTGGCCGAGCTAATTGACTCGGTCGAGGACGAGGAGGCGCGCGCGAATCTGAAGAGTGAGCTAGATCGCGTGAAGAAGATGTACGACCAGCTCAGCGCGACGTACCAGGAGGGAAAGAAGAGCGGGGCGGCGACGAGCAGCTTCTTTCAATAAGACGATGCAGGGCAAACGCTGGATCCAACTCCACGAGTAACGACGATCTAGAAGAATCTGCACGCGAACTTCGAAACGATGTTATCATTGAGACACCCGTAGCCCATCTGTGCAACATCATGAGCCTCAGTGAGCGGCTCCCACCAACTACAGCTGTCGCCGACACTAATATCGTATGTAGATGCCCCAGATCCTGGATGCGTTTCCTCTCCCACGCCCTCCACTGATCGACTCCAGACTCAATCTCTGAGAAGGGCCCGGCAAGTTCAAGTTGTCCCATGCATGGGCATGTTGCATCATCACATGTTCTGGCCCCTTCCCGGCAGCACCAGTGGCAGTAGCGACAGCGGTAGTAGACCAGGGCGGAGGCTTCAGAGACCGTCAATCAGTAGCAGTATCACCGCCGCATGGACCATGCGTGACGCATTCAATGTTGTGGCCGCCGGGACTGATGGCGAACGCAGCATAGTACATCGGGTGATATTCTGCCCGGACGCCTGGTGCGCCGTTGTCGGTGCCGCCTGCCTTGAGAGCAGCGGCGTGGAAGGCGTCGACCTGTGCGCGATCTACGATGGTCACCACGGTTTCCGTCAGCTCAATGATCCCACCACGAAGGAAAAGTGTAAATGGTGGCGGTACTGGTAGTGGTAACGAGATGTTCATACCCTTGGCTTGTAGTGCCACGTGGTTCATCAACACTTTGGCGTCATTGGGAATGGGCTGACGGTCCTCGACGCCGGCGATCCACAGCCAGGGCGAGTCGTCACCCATGCCGACGACACCTGGTGCGGGGCGGAAGAACTCCTTCAAGCCCATGTGTGAGAAGGCGGCGAGGAGGAAGGCGACCTCGTCGTCCACCTTGCTGAATGGGACCGCGTAGGACATGTGGTCGATAGGCATTTTGATAAGACTACTATTAGTAGTACTGAGTAGGACAATATAGAGAGAGTAGTAGTACTGCACACTGCTGTTGTTGGTGGTTGAAGAGGAGCTTCGTTCAAAGATCTTTAGAAGGTGACGGAAAGGAGAGGTGACTGACTGGCGTCAAGTTCTTCGAGTTTTTCTGGGGATTTGCTGATGTCTTGCACTTGAAATTCTTCAGGAGAGAAAGGTGGGAAGCAGTGACAACTAAATACCTTTTTTTTTTGGCTCCCAAAGAGATAGAAATTCTGCCCCCACGGCTTTATTTGTTCACTGTTCCTCCTGTGGCCCCCCCCTCCATCCATCCATCCATTGAGTTTGTTCCTTTCCCGCGCCCACCCTTTCTCGAACCCAATTCACGTGCAACCGTGTCGGTTTCGCGTGGCATCTCGTCTTCCTGGCTTAGGTCTAGTCAGGTCCTGGGCTTGCACGCCGCGCACGCCGCACCAGGCAGCAGTCGACTAGTCGGTTGGGCGATTGGGTAAGCCTGGCTTGCTGCCTGAGGGTGCCTAATTGATACTGCGGGGTGGCTCGGATGCTGATGGATGATTGACTGGGGCAGGAGGGACACTCGCACGTAACTATACTACAGTCTTAAATTATAATAATGATGTAGAGGTGACCTCACGCGGAGGGACCGCGGCACGAACCTGCCTTTTAACACTAGTCACCTGATAGTCACATGACCACACACCACCGGATGCCTAACCATCCACAGAATGTTAACCTCCCATGTTTAGATGGTCCTTCATAAGGCAACTCAGTTCAGTGTCGAGGGTGCTCAGTATAATTTAGGGTTGTGACCGTGTTACGCTCTGTAGAACCATCACTTCTAAGATTCCTAAATAGCCTAAAAAAGTTTAGCTCCATTGCCCGATTAGGATGTTTAAGTGGCGCGTTTCCAGGCACCATTCCCTCAAATCTTGATTAGTTAGTCCTTCATTCTTGCTACAATTGCGACTGTATTTGCCTCGGTAGATCTTACATAGATGTAGCGACCCTGCTACAGCCGTGATGCTCACCGACTATGGAGTGATCCTAAACGTTCTACCTTTACCATAGTCCTTAATACAGAATCAGAAAATTCCAAGAGACAGTCTCGGTATCGTAGTATTAGAAACGCCTTTGAGAATTCGTATCTACGTTGAATCGATGGGTATCTTAAGAGACGTGTCGAAGACAGTATTAGAGAATTCTTCGATAATGTATCGAGACTAGTAGGATCTATAGACTCTCTGCATCTGGTATCGACCTTAGATATACTAGTCCTATCCTATTCATCGTATATAGTTAGAAACAAGATACTAGTATTCCGAATGATTCTTCTCGCTGTTAATTTTTTACTAATCTCGTAAAGATTAGTATTAATTACTACTAGTATTCTTCTATATTTTTATGCTACACTATATATCACAAGTTTAGTTTTTATCTTCTCGAGAATTCAAAAATACTACTAGTATATATTACTCCTAGTAATTTTAAGTGGGAAATGAATATATAGAGACTTAGAAAAGTACTAGTAGTATTGAACGTCGAACCGACTAGAGATAGACTGCTAAGGACTATTTGAATCCGCCATTGACACCTGAACCTCTATCCAGAGACGCGATATAATACTAGTCATGTCTCGTCTCTAAGAAAGTGTCAAAAAAGTAGTATCTAAGACGTCTCAAGACCATCAAATTGACAAAAGACTGTAGAGTAGTCGCCTTTCTACCACCTCACCTGCTCATAGAGGACTGGCCTAGGCTGCTCAGCTCGAGTGCAGCTTCAGTCACCAGCAGCTACTCGGCGTGGAACTCGACAGACAGCGTGGCACTAACGTCGACAAGCTGCGGCTCAAAGTCGATACCCACACCCACCCCGAACGTCGAAGCGCTGGTCGCCCTCCTCGCAGTCTGTCTAACGCGGCTCGTGGGCCAGGATTCCTCGATGTCGTCAATCTTGACACAGCTGACTTTCTCTCGACCGATGGTCCGTGCGTATGCCTGCGCCCGCGACATAGCGTGTTCCAGCGCCTGCAGCCGGGCTTGCTCATCTCGTTCCGCTTTCTGTGCGTCCATGAGGTGCCAGCTGATGCCCCTCAGCTCGACATGTGGCATGTGCGACAGACGGACGACCATCTCTCCCAGGCAGGCAAAGTCGCGGAAGTGGATGGCGATTTTGGAGCCGGCAGTGTAGAGTTTCTTCTCCAGGCGATGGCCGCGGTTGTCGTATTCGTCGGCCGCCGAGATGCAAAGCGATGCGATTGAGTAGAAGCTCACTGGCGCTGAGGGCGATATAACTCCATTCTCAAGTCGTGGGCAGAGTTGGTCCAGATCAGCCTGGATGCTTTTTACTGTCGAGACCACGTTGCTAGAGACTGCATTCTTGTCTGGACCGTTGTCAAATGCGTGGACGTCAAGCACGGCTCGTTGTGCAGTTGTGCTAATAGTGGCGCGACCTTGAATATGGATCACAGTCGGAGCCATTTGCCGTGACGTCAACAGATCTCAAGAGTTCAACAGATTTGAATTGGAGGGCAGAGAACCGAAGGGCGATGAGGAAACTAGTAGGTAAGATGGGTGCAGAGTCCAACCCTTTCGTCAGGGAACTGAGCATTTTTATAGACGGAGCACGGGGTCTGCTGCTGCCTGAGATTGCAAAGGTAGAAGCTTGAAACAGGTCGTCCAATCCCATCGTGTGGATGGACTTGGCCACTTAGCTAACGACTCCAGGCATAGCTCGCTATCCCGCTCATAGTGAAGGTCGAGAGCCCGCCATATATTCACGGGCGATGTTTCTTTTCGATGTCAGCCTTTCCTCGCTGATCCAATACGGCGCCGGCAATCCTGTCTGACTCATGTGTTTTATATCCCCTCGGACAAGCGACGCGATTGCCACAGAACAACCGAGTATTCGCGGCATTCCATGACCAGTGAAGCCTGCGTTTACAAAGATGCCGGGTCTTCCAGGCATCTCTCCAACCCATGGCATGAGATCTGAAGAGTAGCCCATGATGCCCGTCCAAATGTCCGTAACTTGTGCTTGGGAGTCCTCCCAGCCGTGAAACATCCGCTGCATGTACCCAGTGAAGTATCCCTCGGCGCCGGGCATCAATTGTGAATCATCAATGTTGTCACGCCAGTAGGAGTCGTTCTGCAGGACGACCTGTTTTGCACCCCCAACGACTATGCTGCCATCCGTCCTGCTGATTAGATAATCGTACTCTTGAGGCCCGTACCTGATGCCGTAGGTGTTGTTCAGATGAGGAGCCATCCTTCCCTGCTCCGGCACGGCAATCCTACACGCGACTCCTCTTGCTGGGGTGATTCTGTCGCGAAATTCAGGCATCAACGTCGAGAGATATGCGTTCGTGGCAAGGACGACTTTGCCTGCCTTGATCTCGCCGCGAGGAGTGCTCAAAGCCCACCGGCCATCGCTGCCGGGTGAGCTCGAGATCGCAGTGACGGGAGTATTTGCTTGCAGGTTCGCTCCCCACTCCAGGCAGCGGCGCAGAAGACGAGAGACCAACTTATACGGCCAGAGAGATCCTGCTGTAAACGTGAAGGCTGCCAGTGCTCCCTTGACTCCGGAAACTTGTTCGGCCTTCTTCGGATCCTGGATGAAGTGGAGGTCATCTGGGAAACGGTACCCTCTGGCCTTCATGTCCTTATACGCGGCGATCGTGGGTTCGGCTACTCGACGGTCCACAAACACATCGATGGCGCGTGTGAGTTCAAAATCACAGTCGATCTGCTCCTTCTCGACCATTCTCTTGACGTCCATGACCTGCTGCACTTCGAATTTTGTCAGCTCCTCAGCTACTTGCGGCCCGAACATCTTTTCGTAGATAGCCGCATTCAGATAAACGTCGGGCTTAAGGTGCCCGCCATTGCGTCCCGTGGCCCCCGAGCACACGTCTCGGGCCTCAAGTATGACGACCGACGGTCGCGTGCCAGCGTCGTCCTTCTCCAAGATGTGGTAGGCGGATGCAGCGCCGACGTAGCCTGAACCGATCACCACGACGTCTGCCTCTTGAGGGAGGTCCTCGGTCGTCCGGTGTTTCGACAGATTGGAAGTGTACGAGAGCCAATACGGTGGCATGGGCTTAGAGTGAGGTAGCGGCATATTGATACGACTTCTGAACAAGATCTATGAATTCGGAGGATGTGGATGTACCGTCTAAGCTTCTTTCCTCACTTTTCTAGTGACAAAACAATGCCATGGACGACGGAAATGTCCGCTCGGAGGGCAGATGATACGGGCGATAACATCTTTTATACATAACATGGCGAAATTGACGCCTTTGCACCATCAGGAAATTGTGGAAGATGTGTTTCGAACCCAGGAATGTTGGTTGAAGAGGATGGCGAGATGAAGTGGAAGCTCACGGGTACGAGCTCGCCCTAGAAAATCAATGGGGATGAAGTGCGTCACGTGGAAACCCGTGTCAGGCTGCGTCGCCACCAGGACCGACCGTGCAAGATTCAATGATTGCATATATACACATCAGTGACTGAATCATTCCTCGCTCAAAGTCCGGCACCAAGAGGACATGAAGTTCCCTGAATATAGCCAGCCATTGCCAGACCTGTCCTTGTATATACTTTGCCTGGCGCGTCCCTCAGTGAACTTTTTTCCTTCAAGGTAATAATAGTCGGAAAAGGTATACCCCCTGTACATCCGGCTGTCATGAATGCTGGCTGCCCGTTTCCCCCTTGTCCTTCTTCCGATATATCAGACTGGAACTCCGTCCGCGGTTCTCGTGTCCCATCGTCATGGCCCTGAACCTAGTGGTGCCGCTGAGTGGACTGTCAACTGAAGTTGCGCTTCCATCGAGCTTCCCTATCCGGGCTGTCAGTGTGGTGTTCTCTCTCTGCAATTCTCCGATCTGGCGAGTGAGCATTTCCTGCTCCTTTTTCAGAAGCTCCAGTTCGACTCTTGCTTCGTCCCGTTCTCTGGTCAATCGTGACTTTTCGTCCTTGTCAACCTGTTTGCGTTTCTTCTCCTCCAATTTCTTCGCCTCTCTTTTTCTCTTCTGCTCCAGTTTGGCCACCTCCTTCTGATACCTTTCTTCATGTTTCTTGAGTTCACGCTGGTGTTTCACCTCGGCCTTTTTCAGAGCATGTTGTTCTCTCTCGGTGTCTTTATTGGCCTGACTGGTTAGCTTTTCCCGCTGTTTCGCAAATTTGGCATCCATTGCAGCCTTGCGTTCCGAGAGCTTGGCCATTTCTTTGTCATGTTGCTGAAGGAGTTGGCTCTCAGCCTGTTCTGACAGAGATTTGGAAGAGACCGAAGGTGATTCCTCGGACGTCAGATGTGAGTCGGCAGAGGCAAATGAAGTGGTTGAAATTGTAGAGGTGTCATCGTCGTCACCATCTGGATTATCCCCTTGCTGGATTTCCTCTTTGGTTATACATTGGTCAACCTCGGCGTCATTGTTTCGAATTTGAGGTAGATGTTCGCGAACTGCCTGTGGAGTATAGGAGTTACTGGTCTCGGTCACGGCATTTAATATATGGGAAGGCGACGGCGGCGTATCGAGCAGGGATTCACTGTTATTGCCGTTGGTCAATGGTGATGCATAAGTAGCGGAAGCCTTGGGGGTACTGGGCGTTGACTGCCCAATGACCTGAAGACTCTCTTCGTGTTCCTTAATCCCAGCAAGGGTCCCGTTGGCTTCCCAGCTGGCAAAGCTTGCACGACGCTGGCTATTAGGCCAATGTTCAGCTCTGTCAACGTCATCCTCGTCGTCTTCTCTTTGACATGCCCAGTCCAGGAATTTCAAGGCGTCTGCACAGATGCTTGCAGGAGTGCCTCTCTCAACCATAAACCGTGGAACGCTGCCACCCGGATCACTTCGAGTAACCATGATCCATTCAACGGGGTTCTCTTCGGGGTCAAAGGGCTCGGCGGGATCCGGGGTCCTGATAGGACTTTTAGGGGCATCGACCGTAACGCTCCTCTTTCTGCTTCCTGGGGAAGGCTCTCTGAGTCCTGAGCCGTGAGTATCGACCCTCAAGTGCCTATAGTCCTGCAGGTGGAGCTGGTCAGCATCCATTACCCGCTTCTCTGCGTTCTGTCTTAGAATGTCTTTCTCGAGCGACGGTGAAGGTGCTCGGTGGTGGCTGAAATGACCCAAATCTGTCGATGACATGGTGGATTTCAACTTTCTGGGAATCTCGCGAATGAACTCTACCGATTCATACTGGCCACGGATGAAGCCATTCCTAGGCTGCGTCCCCGGGTGGTCACACGGTTTAGATATGATCATGTAATGGCGTGGAGCCAGATCAGGCGCTTTGTGAGACTCCCCATGGTGTTTGATTGCCTTGGATGAGGTAACCAGAAGAGTGACGAAATCACGTGGAGTTGTAGGTCCTGGAAATTGAGCACTGAGGCGGTATACTTCGATCTTCCCGTGGTTCGGCACTGTGATTTCTTCGACCCTAGTTTCCGCACCTATACCTCTGATATTCCCTTCCCCGGGTTTGCCTTGGACAGCGAGCGAAGTTGGAAATTCCCGCTCAAACCCGCGTTTGAGGCGACTGAAGCCCAACCCCTCATGCACACTCCTTCGAGCAAACCACGAGCCTTTTCCATCCTTGCTAGATAATTTGTAGACCGCTATACCCAGCGGGTTCTCTTTCGCCGCAAGCTTTATCGGCTTTCCCCACTCTTGTTGTAGGGCCGCATATTCTGGAGCCGGAGGAGGGCTCCGCGCAGACGAGATGAACATTTCGGAAGCATTGTTGGCGGCGATTGAGCCCGTGGTATGCGAGCGATGGCGGTGTGAAGGGTCAAGATCGGGGATAGGTATGGACTCGACTATCGTCTGGACTTGGGAGAAGAGGTCGGATAAGAAAGGATCTAACTCTTCATGCTTCTGCGGGACGTCGGAGAATTTGCAGGGGGCAAGAGCCTTGAGGGACTCGTGGAGGTTCACCATCGTGGAGCGGATCTCCCGGAACGATTGTGCAATTGAAAAGCTTTGCCTGCTTGTGAGTGAAGAGCTGTACAGACAAGGGAGTGTTCATGCGGTGGACATTGCGGCATATGAGGGGCAACGAAATATGCCGTCACTGCGATTTGAGGGCGGGATGTAGCTGGAGCCAGTCCTTAACGGAAAGGACGGCGAGCTTGGTGACACCGCATCTGATTCGACCTTTGAGAAAGTCAATGCGCGTGGGAAGGGGTCGGGACAGCAGTTTGAAGTAGTAAATGGGACACCATCGCTGATATCAGAAGGTGTTTATGATGACTGAGCAGCGTGTGGTTGAATTCCCCCGGTTCATGGTAGTGCCGCGCCCCGTCGAGGGTAAAAGTGACGATGACGGGAGGGAGGGCGCACTTTTGGGAAGCATAGGGAGACACAGGGTACACGGCTGGTCTTAGTGGTGGGGGGGGGGGGGGGGACAGGCGATCGGGCTTCAATTGGGCTGGACCAGACTGGATGCTCAGGAGGCTTGGAGGGCCACCAGGCCATCGTCATAGGCGCCTTTAGGCGAGTCCGGGGCGTGGCTCGTTAGCCTATGAGCCTAATCTTCTACTGTACCTGTGGCTAACTGCGGACTAAATACCCAGTACCCAGTACCCAGCACCATTCTCAGTGTGGCTGTCGGCTACACTTCCCAGGTTTAAGTATGCCCGCCACCTCTCAAGCCGTCCACCCGCTCTCTATGGAGCACCTACCTAGGTACTCGTACGTAGACATCCATTCGGCCCCCAGTCACCCTGGCTCTTTAGAGCCTATGGCCTGGTGGCTTTTTCCGATCTAGATACACTCACAAGGGGGCTGTCAGACTGAGATCTATCTATTCCGGACTACAACTGTCTCTATTTTCGAGACTGCGGTGAGATCAACCTGCGAGAGACGTGAAATAGAGGAACAAACGAGGAACTAACGACCAGGCAGCGAATGTAGAGGTGAAGAGCTAGAGAAGATGTTCGCATTTGTTTTAGATTATCTTTATGTATTGAGGCTTACACCCCAAAAGATCCAGCATCCGATTCCTCTCCAGCCAGTGGAGGAAGCTTCCTCGACACCAGGTCGAGGATATAGGAGATGACCCTATAAACCACACTCCATCGTATCCGAGGTACCCAAGACAGTTCTCGTAGTCGCCCACTCAAGTCACAGACCCAAATGGGAAGCCCGCACACGCCACAGGCGTGCCATCGAACACGACCCCGATCAGGTCCTTGAAACCTCCAAACAGATATAGCGCAGTAAGGCAGCAGTCGTCACATGCCAGACGCGACGCCTCACCACCCTGCCGCTGTTCCCACTCCCTTCAGTGCCAACCAGTGCACCATCAGATGTAGGAGGAACAGGTGATAAAGTTGTGCAGCGCAGAGGACTCGCCTCGGACACTGCAACACCTTGGATGTCACCACGGCATTGCCAAAAGAGATCCCAGCGTGTATCCCCAACCTTGCAAACCTGCCGCGAGGCATTCCGATCTTGCGAAAATGCGGGACTGTATCCAACCCAGGGATATCTCTGTATTCCATCCAGACAGACCTGCCGCTGATGTATAGTCCAAAACCCAAACTAATACTCAACATAGGAGATTGGCAAAAACCAAAAAAAAAAAGGGAGAACAAATCACAACGCTTGCTGGAAGATCAACCCTGTCCCAATATTATCCCATGTCCCGTGTCCCGTATAGTCCCGTGTCAAATGCAGAGTGGTATCCTTGTGTCGCTAAAATTCGATCAAATAACTCCTTGCTCAAATGCTCAAGATCTTTGCTCCCGTAGACCCGTGCCGCTTTCTGATCAGCCGACTGGGTGATGTTCTTATGAAGACAGCTGGTTGACGGCCATCAACCTTGGAAGAATATTTGTGCAGGCGAAACGGAAGGGGATGTTCCTGATTCCGATATCGATTACATGGCCGTGGCATACGGCATCGTGTATTCTTGGTAACGATCCCACCCAAAGGTGCTCAGGCCCGCCGAGGTACTGCAGGGCTGCGGAGTGAGCATGCTTGGCAGAGGAAGTGGCGCGAATGACGATGTTGTGGTTGGAGAGCTGTAGGCAGGGGCGCTGTAGTATTGAGACGTATTGTATGCCGCTGTTGAGTAAGGTTGACTGAAGGAGGGGGCTGGGGACGGAAGTTGGATTTCGTTCACGCCCACGCTCGACCAAATATTGTGGTGTGAATCACAAGATGAGACAGGGCTTGGGCTTGAAGGCACGATCTTCCATGCCTCGACCGGGGCAGGCTGTATGGCTTGCAGGTGTTGTGACGGCCACCATTGCTCGGTGCCGGTCGAGCTGGGGAGCAGAGGAGTAGGGCGGATGACGTCGACAATCCTCGGGGGTGGAGGGAGAAGAGGCACGAAAAGCCCCATGATGGCGGTGCGCACTTCGTCGCTTCGGCCACAGAGCAGCTCGCCTGCACCATCTTCCTCCATGCCCTCCAGAGCAAGAGCACTCGTCCGGTAGACAAACTTGTTGGCGGCCTGTACAAACTCTTCCTGCAATTTCTTGAGCTGTTGCTCCTTGTCGGACCAGTCCCAGGTGTTGGCGTTGGTGTCGACCGAGAAGATTTCCTTGTGATACTCGACCAGCGAATCAATGGTGTCTGTCGTCAGCTTGAAAGCAACCTCGTTCTGCGAAACCATGTCGACGTGGACGACATAGGCCTCGATGTGGATGAGTTGGTAGTTGAACAAGGCTTCCACCAGAGGATTCGGATCTTTCTTTAACTCTGACTCGGGCGCTTTGGGCACCATTAATGAGCACAGTGACCAGATGGCATTGGGCGATGACAGAGTCTCGGTCAGACATCGGGTGTGTTGAGGCACACTGTTGAGCGGTCGTTTGATCTTGTTGATTCGCTTGAGGGTGGCCGTCAGCCATGGCTCGACTTTTGTGTTGAGGACCACGTTGCAAGTTGATCGCGGCGCAAAGGCGGCAGCCGAGGCGGGCAATAATATCGTCGGCATTATGAGTTAATGGACTTTTCTGACGATTCTATCTTTCCTGAGACGGGGGAAGAAGCTGGGGGTTTTTTTGTTTTCTTTTTTTTTTTTTTTTCTCACAGAGACATTCGACAAGGACGGGGAGGGAAGGGCTGACCAGGCAGAAGCGACGAGATAATATCAGAGATGATGTAAAGACAGTTTGAGGGTAAATTGGATGAATGATTGCGGATGATGGAAGTGTATCTCTGGGCGGTCCCAACGAGGGAAGTAGTGTGCGCGCCTTGCAGAGAGGGTTCGGAGATGAAGTGGTAGGGAAGAGGAGGTGGTGGTGGTGGTGGTGGTGGTGGTGGTGGTGATAGAGGGAAGAGGGCGGGAAGGCGGGGATGACGAAAAGGGCAAAGAGATAGAAGGAGGAGAGAGCCGTACCTTATATCCAGCGAAGGGAGAAGAGTCATCTATGGAAGTGATAGGCTGGAGACGGCAGAGCTAAGAATGGGGGACCTGGCCGGTCAGGCGCAGCAAGCGGTATGCAGTTGGATGGAGACATGGGTGCAAGAGAAAAATTGTGGATATGGGTCTCTCTTTCCACCCTCCATCAGCAACACGAGAGGCAGAAGGGGACTACGAGGATGGGCCTGAGGCATCATTACTCGGTACTAGGGAGGGAGGGATGAGCGAGAATGGGATGCTATGGGACGCCATGGGACGCCATGGGACGCCATGGGACGCCATGGGACGCCATGGGACGCCATGGGACGCCATGGGGGTGTTTCCGGATGGAGCGAGGGAGGAAGCGAACGAACAAATCAGTCATCCTCGGCAGGACCTCGTCCTGTGTGTGTCCTTGTTAGAGAAGGAGAAGGGAGGCGAGAAGGGAAAAGCGAAAAAGAGGCGAATTCGGCAAACAGCGAAAAGAGGGCAAAAAGCGACGAGGCGCAGCGGGAAGAGAGAGAAGTGAAAGGCAAGTGAGAGGTAAGTTGAGAGGCAAGTCAAGACCCGACTGAGAGTCTCAAGAGAGTCTGGTGCAGGCGAGGCCGAGAATCAAGGTTTCCCCATTTCTCTCTTCTCGCATCCAGCATCCAGCATCCAGCATCCAGCATCCAGCATCCAGCAGCCCCGCCCGGCTTCCACTTTTCCACTTTTCCACTTTTTCCTCTTGGGATTCTTTTTTGCCTCTTTGCCAGCAATCCACAAGTCACTTAATCGGTACTCGCCCAATGCGGCTGCATGGCTGCTGCATTGCGTCCCGGTTATGGATGGGGGCCTGTTCTCCTGCACCTGCACCAGCACCAGCACCGGCACCTGAACACGAACCTGATCCTGCTCCTTAGAACCTGACCTGCAACTTGCATCTGCGCTACTGCACGTTCGACCCTCTGGTCCCTGCGGAACATCGACTCTACAAAGACAATGTGTGCCTGGGCCCTGCAGGCCACTGGCCATTCGTCATCATCAAAAGTCTCGCGCATGTTCCAGCTCAGCCCCTTCTTCCGAGCTGGACAGAAAGGACACAAGGACGGAATTGATTTAGCTGCATATGCAAGATCAGACGCTCCTCTCGCCCTCCCTCACCACCCCAATCCTCGCCATGCCACTGGTGGCCTGCTCGAGCACGCCCATCTTGCTTGAAATCAAACATGCTCACTTAAGCGCACCACCATATGATTGCCAATATCAACTTTGATCAAGGCTTCGTCAAACACGTAGTCATAGACGTGTGCGGAAATTGATCCTGGCCTCGCCCTACGCCCCCCCCCTTCCGCCCCGACATCTTCCAACTTCCGCCCATATCCAGCCTCCTGGTCCTGGCCCCGTCATGGCGTCTGGATCAGCAAGCCGCACACGGTCAATATCTCCATTCCCCCAAATTCACTGGCAAGCAACCCTCGCAAGCCTGGCCGTTGACACGGCTGCCTCCGAGACGAGGTGGTGCTTCGATATGATTTCCACTTCTAGAAGACTGCTTGATTGTTCCAAGGCCGCCCAAGATGCCTTCAGATTGCCCGTCGTGCCCGGCTCAAGGCCCTGGTGTTTGGATTCCTTCGTAAATGCATGGCACTTTTTTGGCGTGAGGCACGGTGATGATCAGCTACGGCCGCCCAAGTAGCCTTCAATCTCATCACTTGGTCAATCATGGTTCGGGTAGGACATGGAACCGGGCTCCTGGATCCCTGGATGCACTTCTTCACGTAGCGGGTGCGTGGTCTCGTCGGAGGCTGGGGTAAGAGTGAGCTCTACTGTACTCGCCGTTGGCGCACTCGTAGACACATGCACAAACTCCAAAAGCTTTACGTATTCCACGGCCGGGTCAACTGTCTCAAGAGATCAGGAGCCCTTAGTCGCCCGACAATGCGATTTGCAGACCCGAGTTGGTGGTACGAGGCCCTTTGTTTCAGCACACACAAGCCAGCCTTTGAACTCTCCAGAGTTCTCGGTCTCGGGTCTCCAAGAGAATCCAAAACCCCACAAGCTTTGTCCACCGCACAAGTTCAAAAATTCATGCCTGGCTGGCTTCGGGCGGTTTGATGACTGGTGGACGGTCAAGAATGCTCAACCAGTCGTTGACATGAGATGACTGGTTGTGGTCAATCCGCCCGAGTTAGCTGGTGGACGACAGCTGAGGTGATCCCTCGTCGGAAGGCACTTCTGCAAAAGCATTGGCTGCTAGTCACTAACGTTGGTGTGGTACTTTATCTCACCATCCCTGCTACGTCCTCCTATTGGCTGCACACGTTTCTTGACCTGACCATCTAGCATCATGTGACGAGCTTTGGTGCTGTGCCCACCTAACAAGTACTTGCACAATGGACGGACTGGCTGGAGGGTGCAGGAGACGCAAAGTACAAGTTTGTTGCAGCAGCCGCCGACATTGTTTCTAGATCGACAAGCTGCGTGTTTCAGCCCAGGGATCCCAAACAGTGACGACAAGTGCTGGTGCTGGAAAAAGAGGGAAAAGTTCATCGAGAGGTAAGATGGTGACGAGATCGATGGCCGGGGAAAGCGAGGTTGGAAACAAGGCGGTCCCTGTCCTGTGTTAGGCGTGGCCGTCGTGGCCTGTGGCGGTGCACGTGCATGAGCGATGGAAACAAGGACCGGCGTGGCCACTTCGCCGCATCGCCTCATCGCCTCATCGCCTTATCGCCTTATCGATTACTGGGTACTTGGCATGGCCCTGCATAACCATATCGCTCAGTCCGATCACGTGGATAGACCGAGCCTTCCTCGGGCCACTTGCTTTTCCGAGGCTCAAAAGTACCTGCTACTCCTGCCGTACTGGGTACTTTTTGCAACGCTTAGGGTGAGGCTTTGCACCGTCGATCATCAGACACGGCTTCACCTCTGACATCTTGCTAGGAAAATAAAACACAACCAAAAATTCGTCATGAAAGGATGACGATACACAGCACCCACCCACGCAGGATGCGGGACCGCTGAAACATCTATTTGGGGATCAGGTCATTGTTTCTATGCATGCCTGTTGTGCACATCTCCGAGCGCCTAACCATCCCAAAATGGTCATGTCCACCAGACCTTTGGCTGCATTGCGCAACCGCAACTGACGACCGACAGAGGCACTGATTGTCCGACTAATGGTTCCTCAATTGCATCTAGATTACTGTTATGAATGTGTGCCTCGTCTTGACACTGAGGTGACTACTATTGGTCTAGGGCCATGCCAGGTCTCTTTCGAGTTATCAAATTCAAACTTTGAAGTCAAGTGAGGTGTCACGTCTTTGCGCGGATTTGGTTGCCGCTGAGTCTCATGCTTGGCACTACGGTTACTATGTTTCATCTGACTGCCTGGGTTCCAGTGAGCTGCTGGTTGCAATCTCAGCTGAGCCCACCCGCATTCAGCTACCAGTGTGACAGAGTTTTCAATGACACCAAAAGAGTGCGAACGGAAACGGCACTTTCCAGCACTCAGGACGTGCGTAAACAATGTTGCGAGAAACGTCAACTGTCTTAGTCATTGACACCGAAAATTGACAGATGAGTGACTGAGTGTGCTATTGATTGCCGCCAGTGGACAAGGTATCCGGTCGGCGCGATGAGAAAAGCTCCTTCGCGTCCGCCTTTCTAGTGGTACAAGGCGGTCAGCGAGGAATGTGCACGAAGGCCACCACGTGCGACGTGGACCTCTAGGGACCTTTTGTGCCACTTTCCAACTGTACGCCTCAAAATGGGGTGATGCGAAATGTGTTTTTGGATGGTGCTGGTCCCATTAACAATGCAACAACTGACCAAGGATCTGTTCGATGTCACCTTCTCACTGTTAGACATCTTCGCCGAGAATGTTGTCTGAGCAACACAGCATGCAGAGTTGGGGTAACGGGGCGTGTCACTACCTTCAGTAGAAGTGGTTGACGAGATACAAAGAGTAAAGAAGGCAAGTGGCTGCCTCTTTGGGGAATCACCATCGTTCGGTGAACTCGAGCGTGTTATGAAGCCTCTCACCAAGTGTGTGCTGTTTAACGGGCATTTGACTGTATATATCCGCGGCGGAAGGCTACTGCTTTGAGCAATTACTGATCGTGCGATAGGAGACAAGCCCAAGGCCCTCGTTTGTCCAAAAAGATATTATCAGTCATGGCACAGTCTCCTCATGGTGTACCTGTCGAAGCTCCATCAATAAGAGAATATCGACACAAGCTGTCCGCAGATGAAACCTGGACTACGAGCCACAAGTAGGCGTGCTGAACCACCCTGATTCATCAGGCGAGACAAGGCTGAGGCTTTCTTTTGTAAAGGACTCCTTTTTCTCCCCTTCTCCATGACAGCCTTGCAGGCTGGAAGCAAACTCTTGGTCCGGGCAAAAGGGAAGAAGGGGAAAAGGGGGCGAAAGGCTCCAAGGCTGTGCCAAGCAGCAGCTGGTCGCAGGGTATTTTTAGATCCGCAGGGCCGAATGGCCTGGCCTTTTGTCGATCCTTTTCGAGGAATTATCCTCCGGCACGTGCAGCTTCCCGCCCAATCAGCTCTGGGCGTCGGAGCTCGTCTGACCGGCCGCCGACAGGTGCTGAGTCGTAGCTTTTCCCTTTTCACCCAAAAAATATCGAACAACCTGTTCAGGATTCTACCGTTCTCCCTCCCACCGAGTTTTGTCATATTCGAGGTTTCCTCTGGGCCGTTGTCTTTGTCTTCCTTTGCGGATCTCTCTCTTCATTGTAGCGTTGGGGGTTTCGGGTACTTCTTTCACTGATTTGAGGGCATTTTTCAACTTAGGGGTACCTACCGTCATCCCCCTGAAGGGCTACTTTACAGCCTTTCTTTTCGATCAGGGACAGCATCTTTTAATTTCTCGCTCGACAGTATCGGACATTGTCTCTAGCTCTCCAGCATTCTAGTCAACCGGATCAATATGTCAGCATATGTCCGTCCTTCACTCAGGGCTGCCGGTGTTGCAGCGATCGGCGCCACAGCTGGCTACACTGCCTGTCATTATTGGAGCACGACCTTCTTCCATTTTAACACAGTTCATGCCGAATCACCGCCTTCGGATGCCAAGGCTGCTTTGAAGAAGATGGATTGGAAGGGCTTCACGGAGCTCAAGCTCGAAAAGGCTGAAATGGTCAATCACAATGTCAAGAGACTGACATTTGCTTTACCTGACGATTCATCCATCACCGGCATCCCCCCAGTCAGTAAGTATGAGCCATCAATCGACTGTGGGAAGCCAGATCTCCTGACTCTTGTACAGCCTCTCTCTTGACCAGACATACACCTGAGGGTGCCTGGGTTCCAGTCTTCAGACCATACACGCCCGTCAGCGCCAACGGTGAGTTTTCATCTCTTTCGCTGCAATGGACCCTTGGGGCTGATTTATCACGTGCAAAGACCAACCCGGATATGTGACGTTCATGGTCAAGAAGTATCCCAACGGCAAGGGATCCGGCAAGATGCACTCTCTGAAACCGGGGGATTCGATGTTGTTCAAGCCACTACACGAGTTTGACTACAAGCCGAATCAATACTCGGCCATGACCTTCATCGCCGGTGGATCCGGCATCACCCCAATCTACCAGCTGACGCGGGCGATCCTCGACAATCCCGCGGACGAGACCAAGATTGCGCTTGTCTACGCGAACAACACCGAGGAAGATATCCTGCTGAAATCCGAATTCGACCAACTGGCGCAGCAGTTCCCCGACCGCTTCACCAGGACCTACACCGTCAGCAAGACCACGCCGGAGAACGACGGCCTCTACCACAAGGGGTACGTGAACAAGGCCATGTTGAGCCAGGCGATGCCCCACAAGATGAACGAGCGGAACGTCAAGGTCCTCGTCAGCGGGCCGCCCGCCATGATTGAAGCGGTGGCCGGCGCCAAGGGCGGCTTTGGCTGGACGCAGGGCCGCCTGGGCGGAATCCTCGGAGAACTGGGATACACCAAGGAAGAAGTGCACAAGTTTTAACTGGAGATTCGGCATGGTCGGGGTCACGGCATAGCATGGTGCTGTGGCCGAGGGATTGGGGGTTATTATCTTTTCCAAGTCTATATTATTACTAGAATTAGGGCAAGACTTTTGGTGTCCGTGCACGGGGGTTTTGAGGGCTAGGGGGGCGCTAGACATAGATTACTCCGCGGGTAGACGGATACATAGATAGAGACCGGAAGCAAAGGAGTAGAGTGAGCGGACCGCCAAACTAACAGGGCAGTCGTGATACTGCAAATGATAATGGTTCTTGGTCCGTGTGTGTGTAGTCGTCAATGGAATGTCTCGGAGCAACTCGTATGGACGGCGTGCTCGGTGGGTAATACGCTTCGTCCGTCCGGCCCGGTGGTTTGCTGACTTGCTGGCTCCTCGGTTTTGGCTCAATGCTTGGTTGCATCATCCACATGCACATCCACACAGACCCAGCTCTTACCGAACCAAACAAACTCCCTGTTGCAACAAGATTCTCACAAGCTTATCCGACGTCCCATGTCCGCTCCCCTCCCCTCCATCACTATCTGTCTCGCATGGCCTAGCTACCTAGATACGCAATTCTGCGTATTCCGGTTGACCTCTCCTTCAACTTCTCTCACGCGCAGACAGACACGGTGCCGGCGGCCGGCGGCCGGAAATGGAAGGAACCCACTAACAACGAAACTCTCTCGCTCGCTCACGGACGTGGATCTGGCTTTGTTTCGCTCTCGCTCTTCGGCCACTGCTCATGTGAAAACAAGGTGACGTCCCGTGCGCTTCCTTCACCATGCAGGCCTTTGGTGAGTTGTTTCGTTTTTTCCCCTCCCTTTTTGGCTGATCGATGGGTTGGGTGATGACGATGACGACGATTGTCATCGTGGTGGTCGCCGTGGAAAACCATCTTGATTGTCACCTTCCTCTATGTTGGCTGTGAGGAACATGCTGCGGAAGCAAGCGCTGATCAATCTCGCATTCTCAGTCCCCAAGAATCGAAAGGTATGCAATGTAATGGATATGCCATGCGCCGCCCCCGCCGCGAGGTGGCAAGTTCCTCTTCCTTGACCAGCCCTCCCACCTCCCATCGCTGATTTTCTCTTCTTCTTACAAACAATGGATATAATGCTGATCGAGAGGCGGCAATCGTTCGTTATTCTAGCCCAAATTCGACCTCACCCTCCGCATCATCGACCTGACCAATATTCCCTTGATCTACGGCACCGCATGCGTGCGGTGGCACCTCTCGTCGTCTAACGCGGCCGAGCATCGCGGGCGCACCGACAAGGCGCCCATCGAAGAACACAAAGCAACATGGGATTACTGCAAGGAGATCCCCGTGCGCCTGACCATCGACAAGACGGGCATGCTCCAAGAGTGTGACATCCACTTTGAGGTACTGCAGGAGTTCCAGGAGGGCGGAAGAGGCGGGCGCGTTCACCTGGGCAATGTCAAACTCAACCTGGCCGAGTACACTCGCCTCACGGACCTGTCGCCATCGGACCGCGATCCGCAGGATGAGGCCGATGACGGGAGCATTACTAGGAGATATCTACTGCAGGACAGCAAGGTCAACAGCACGCTAAAGATTGGGATCAAAATGAGGCAGACCGAGGGCGACTCGAATTTCATCGCGCCTCCACTGAGGTCGGCCATGGTCGTCGGAGGCATCGCTGGAGTCTTAACTACCGAGGCTGGAGAAGGAGACGATATCCCAAGCATCACCAGCAAAACGCGAGAATTATCAGAAGCCCAGGACATTTACCGCAGAACACTGGCGGCGACGTGGGCTTGTCAAGCCGGAGAACTCCCCCCGGATAAATTGATCGAGAACCTCTTTGCCGGAGGAGACGGAAAACGGCCGCAGTCGTCGAGCAGCAAGGCCAACCAACAGCAGCAACAGCAGCAGCAACAACAGCACACCCGGCTCGGCTCGCGCGAAGAGAACGGCAGCAGTTCAAGCGACGAGCCAAGACGACCCGTCACTCCGCGTCAACTATTGACGCCCCAGATGGCCGCAGGCGGGCAGGGCCACGGCCACGGGCACCGACGCGGATCAAGTCGAGACTCTCCCACCTTGCAAACAGCCGCGACGAGCTCCGTGAGTGGCCGATCGAGCATCGAGCAGCAGGTCCACGCCAGTCAGCAGGACCATCGACGGCGTGATCGACCCGACTACAACGAGGTTACCGAATTTGACCTAAGGGACGATTTGCGGAGTTGGCAAGTCCGAGTAAGATGATACATCATCACTAGGCAGGACCGCTTCCTGAAATATGCTCTTTCCCTCTCGATGTTTGATCTGTGTTTGAGGCGAGGCGTGGGGGTCCTGGCCTCTTGTATCTCCATCTAACCTGCTGGCGTGGCTGTTATCCTCTGCCCCAAGATGAGTATAGACCCGTGGCTGGCAATAGCGAGAAGCGTGCCTCCTCCTGCTGAAAGGTCGACTGAACGCAACCCCCCCACAATGCGGACACCGGTACCTAGGCTGTTCGTCCGAGTTCACTGAAGTAACGCGAGAGCTGACGGTATCCTTGCTCGCGAAATCCTTCCGCATATTGCACTCACAGGACGATTCTTCTGAGATGGGGAGTCTGTTGTCCTCATGGTATTAGAGAACATGGGGTCTCACGATGCGGGTTGGGATACAGGACGAGCAAGAGGCTCAGCCTTGGGATGTTGGCCTGGGCGGCTGGCCATGCCCATTTCGACTGGCGCGCCGGACGAAATGCCAATGCAAACATTTGGAACCTTTTTTTTTTTTTCGCTCGAATGGTGCGTTTGACCAGTCCTTGCATTCCTGCCCCAAGTAGTACCGCATCTGAGTCGTGACACCTACAAACTTCGATAGGGGTTGCTTGGTCTTGCACTTTCGACCTCTGAGTTGTTCGCGATGGCGCGTGCTATCGTCGAATGTGAGCATACGGGAAGGGTAATAGTAGTCTGGTGAGCATTGCCTATGGACCAGGTGTCGGCGGGCAGCCTTCAAGTCACGGAATTCCCCTTTGTCGAGACACGACGCGTTGTCAGCCGGCTTTCACTGGTAGAATGGGCGGGCGAAAGAGAGTGATGACGGGCGCGGGTGGGTCGTCAGTCATTTCCGCCGCTGTCATGAGTGTTCTCATTGTGCGCTCGTTAGATTGGGTTTTTATCAGCAGCACGACTTCGGTTGCTGGATGTGTGTGGCAACGATGGATTACGAGAGTCGATGGTTTCAGCACCCCAGCCTTACGAATAGTCGAAAGAGCTACCACTAATGCTGGAACCTTTGCCCCATCTCTAACAGAGGTTGCCGAGGGTCTGACTCCATTCTCCCAGTCCTAAATTTTGCTCCCGTGGCAGCTGCTGAAGAGAATGTTTGATGAAGGAAACATGAGGCAGTGTTAGATGCGGTCTAACACTGGGCGGGAGGTGCTCCAAGCATTTGAGATGATTGGCTTTGCGAACCTGGAGGGGGGTGCGTGACTTAGCTGGACGATGGGCGAGTGGGTATATGCATGATTTGAGCTTCGCTTCTTCACGGAGGAATATACCGAGTATATGATCTCTCTATTTCTTTCTCTCGTTCTTCCGTTTCTACAAGTACTTCTAATTTCGATTGAACGATGCTTCAGGCATTCATCTCAACCTGAATGACCAGACCTGTTTTGGCTTAGTGCTTCTTTCTTTTTTTTGCAACGGTGACGTCAATACTTCTGATTACTGCCGCAGCTCAGCGTTGTAACTGGTCGAACATCCCTTGACTCTGATTAGTCATTGTGAGATCTAGCCGAGTCGCACGTGAGACTGGAGCAGTCTCGCAGTTTATTTCCCGGCGACACTTTTTTCCAGTTGCGGGAGAATATGTTGCGTCTCAATCTACTGCCAAATAATTTTCAGTTTCCCTCCTTCGATTAATCGGCCATAGCTGTGTCATTTAATGCACGACATATATGTTAGCTCGTGCGGCCAAACCGGTCCATGTCTGCCTGCGATGCCAGAGAAATCTTGCCAGGGCCAACTTCAATTCACCAGGAGCCGCAGAGTCCGTCAACCGTTGTGTACCGCGACGATGGCAGAGTGCAGCGACACACCCGCTGATACACGAGGCAGTCGCCGACGACGACAAAGACAATAAAAATTTCTCTGAAAGCAATTTACAACCCGATCCGACAAGCCCACCTCGGCCCAGTGTCCGACGCCTGAACTTTCGCAAATGGACGCCCAAACCAACCGCCCAACTCGGTGTCAACTCCCTTGGGAAACCCGCAGAGGTTTTGCTCCTCCCTACGAGAGATCGGCGAATACCACAAGTTCCGAAGGACGAAGGAACGGAAAAGATGCTAGGAAGTACATTACAGGAGTCCATCGACTCGGAGAACGTCCCGCTCAGCGGGCAGAAGCTGGCAGAGAACATTGAGCAGGTTCGTTCCTTGGTTGGCAAGATGCGCGGACAGCTGGAAAAGCACGAATGGACAGCCCTGAAAAGGCATCTGGCCAACGGGTTTCAAAAAGCGCAATTGAAAAAGTACATCCGTCTGCGCAAAGGCAACTTCTCTTCGTCAGAGGATCTCGATAAGTGCAACAAAAGGGAAATCATCAAGTACTTGGTCGAAGAAGTCTGGGGCTTTACTACTCCAGTACAAGATGAGTCTGCCGCTCCTCCGGGCAAACAGTCGAAGATGGTCCTCTCTTTGCGGGAACCCGTCAAGCTCGACCACCTGTTGATGCATCCTAGTGAGCCTTTGAAAAGAATCGCCGAGGAGCTAGATGTTCAATTCGATGTTTATCCGTCTCAATGCAGGATTAGAGCGATGGGATCCAAAGCCAATGCTCAGCAAGCACTACAAAGGATTTCTCGATACACAAAAAATCTGGGACAAATTGTCATACAACTGAAGGGATCTCGGTATGCCATGTACCAAGACCCCGCTTCGAAGGACTATCTCAACGCGTACCTGAAATCGATCCAACGAAAATACCAAGGCTTGAATATTGGGATGGACGAGCAATGCATCAGAATTGTCCACCTTGGCAACCCCCGTGGTGCTGATCAGGCTCGCCGCGAGATCTTGCTTTCTGTTCCAACAGAGAATCTTTCAGAGAAGTCAGCCATCTGGCCACCGATGGGCATATCAGCAACTGCGCTTCAGCCTTTCCCAACTCCGTCCGAATTTCCTGCGATATTACATCATTCCCAGTGGGCGAGGCTGGTATCTAGTTCCCCGAGTTCGAAGACTTCCAAAGCTATTACTCGCAAGACTGCTGCACTCGCACCACTTCTGCAAGGTTTGCGAGAGACATTTGACCCAAGCACTAGGATTCACAATACAGGCAACCGACAAGAACTCTACTATGATATGGCCGCTAGGTTTGGTCAGGCTTTGATACAAAAGCTTCCACGAGCAGTTGAAGGTGGTGTCGATAAAGACACCACTGGCTCAGCGGAGGGGCAGGGTGGGTCGACAATCGCTATCCTAGCACGAGGTTGTAAACCTGAAAAGTCTGAGATTCGCGAGCACAATCCATCAACAAAGAACCAACGAGCGGAGGATGGCTTTTCCCAGGTTCAGAGAAATGCATCGAATGTCGTGAACCATGAGCCTCATTCTGACACTACATCGAAAGCCCAAGATGCAGATGGTGAAGATGAAAGAGAAGCACTATTAGAGCGGCCAGCCCCAACACAAAAGACTGAAATGAAACGCTTCGTGGGAGGAGGTCCATTCCTGGCACAGCACCTTGCGCTCATGGCATCCTGGACCCAAGCGCCATTGGAAGCCTCGAAGGATGTAGACAAAAATGCCCGCGCGATACTGCGCCTGGAGCTCTTACCGATTTCAACCTCGAAAGGCTTGCCGACTTTTGAAATATATGTTACCGCAGGCGAATCCGTCGGTGGACAGCGACCTCGACTCAAAATCATTCGGGTAGCGGCCATTCACCATGAAACTCATTTTACGGTGCTGTGTCCACAGAACGACATCGACGTGCAATTCACTCAGCAGCTCAAGCAAGATCTCGTATACCCTGGATCTGCCGAGACCGACGTTGCGCGACTCTTGATCAATGCCTTGCGTGGCTACATCGGCAATGCACAAGCCCGCGGTTCGTCAGATTGGGTGTTTCTACCATTTCTCACCCTGCAGGTCCATCACAGTTTGTTGGACGCGCACAAACGCATCCAGCATGCTGTCACCCAAAGTGAAGGTACAGGAACTCGAGGCGCGGCGGAGACAGAAAGCAAGAAGAGCACCCCCGGGATGGTCGAAAAGAAGCACGAATATATTCTCCGATCAGTGGATGTTGTTGACGTTGATTCGCGGCTGTTCTCAGTCCACTCGGCTTCCAAGCTCCCGAAGAACAAGTCTAGCCTCAATTCAACGTCCAAGCACAGCCCTCAGCCAACAGCAAACTTTTGCTTAGATCACGTCACGTATACGGGCGCAGTTGCCACGAGACAAGAGCTTCGCCTCGCAGAGCGACCTTTGCTGTACGCTCCCAACTTGGCGCAGCCGGACTTTCCTACATTCGTGAAGGCAGCGTTGGAAGTGGCGAAGCGACTGGGTGAGAATCGTGTGGAGCCAGCTCTTGGCCAGACTTTTCTCTGACTGTGGTCGAAGAAACGGATGTCGACGACGAAAAAGGTGGCAGTTAGGAACTAGAACCCAGTTGCATGAGATTGAATTTGCCAGTCTTCGAGGATATAATGGAGGTTCCGTAATTGACGCATGGTGTATTTGCATTCACGATACCCACGGACACTGGAGTCATGTCTTGTCCCGTATCTCAGTCCACACTATCTCCAGGGCTTCGGGCTTGTAGTCATATTTTTTACATCTGTACACTAAAAATACCACGGCTCTTCATATTTTGTAGCGAGACAGGAGAACTTGGAACATGATGGAGGGAGGCCTGGGACGGTCTTTTTTGTGCCACTACTGAGTATGTGCGGTACATCGTCCCTAACTACCTAGTCAACTCCCAATGCAAAGCAAAGGACAAACAAGCGTAGCTGCTCACGCGAAGCATTCCAAATCGAATACCACGTCTCGGGTTCCATGCATGGGCCACTGCTTCCCTCATCAGTTTCAACGATTCAACAAAAGAACTCGGCGTCGCAATTCCCCCCTCCCCCTCCTGCCCTCTAATGAGTCTTCAGATACTCCGTGACGGCGGGGGCGATTGAAGGCCTGCGGGACCCGTTGGGTGTGGCGATGATCGAGCCTCTGCGTTGGGCCAGGGCATCTTCGGCGCGGCCGTGGTTCGCCAGCACGTTGGTCACGGAGGGCACGTAGGACGGACGGCGCAGGGGCGGACCCTGGCCGCCGTCCACCGAGTACCGCGCGGCGAGTTGGTTCTGCTCGTGCTCGTCGAACTCGTCGATCTGGGTCGTCTTGAATTTCCGGGCGGGGATGTTTCTGGCGAAGAGGATGTCGAGTTCGTGGAACGAGCGGTCCTGGCGAAATCGGTCAAGTTAGTTCCATTGACATCGAGTCCCATCGAGGGTGGGGGAGGAAAGGGAAACGGACCTTTGTCTCTGGGAGCCTGAAGAATGCCCAGATGAACACGAGCCAAGCACAGCCACCCCATACGAAGCCAGTGTAGCCCTGCAAGTTCCAGGCCTTGGGGTTCATGAAAAAGTTCTCGAGGGTGCCACCGATGACGCCGGTGATGTTGGACACGTTCCGCGCGAGGCAGACGGTCTTCTGTCTCAGCCTGGTCGACCCGATCTCGGCCGGCAAAGCCCATCCCAGCTGGCCGGCGCTGAGCTGGAAGGTGACGGTCCAAACCAAGGTCAGCACGGCTTGCGTCCAAGCAACAGAGGGACGATTGGTCCAGGGGTTGAGAATGCCGATGAGGCACAACTCGATGGCCATGGCGCACATTCCCCAGACATAGACGGTTCGGCGGCCGAAGTATCTAAAGGAGTCGTATGTGTAAGGATGGCGGAACAGAGAGCTGGAGGGAAATGAAACCAAGGAATTGACTTACGGCATGAGCAAGAACCAATTGGCGAAGCAAGCCAACAGAGCAAGGCCATTAGCACCAACGCCCAAAGAATAAGCTGCCTTCATGTCCAAGCCCACTTGTTGAAAGACTGGTCGGATGTTAGTGCCAAACACTCGTCCGGAGCCAAGGGGAACTCACAATATGTCGACGCATAAGCAAAGCAGAGACCACACACAAGCTGGCCACCAAAGACGACGCAGGCAATCTCTGTTCGACGTCTCTCAAACCCTCGGAAACAATCGAAATACGAGGTACCCACGGCGAGTTGCTCCTCCAAGTTGTTCGTGTAGACAATGGTTGCCAGAGTTCTCTTGGGATCCAAATCGGGACCAGCGGCCTGCAGTCTGCGGATAGACCTCTCTGCCTCTTCGAGCCTGTTGTGGCGAACAAGATGATAGGGCGACTCTGGAGCGAACCAGATCAAAGGGATGAGGAACGCGGGCCAGATCCATTGAATCGCAAAGGGGATCCTGTATCCCCACTGGTCGTTTCTGCTGACAAGCCCACGCAGGATGCCCCCGGAGATGAACTGGCCGATGATAAAACACATGTTCACGTACGAGGTGAAGAAGACGCGGAGCTGGAGCGGGAGAACCTCCGACGCGTACGCGGGTGCTGTGGTGGCAAACTCAAGTGCGGATTAGTGCTTGAATGACCCACGAACAGTGTAGCCATGACTTACGATTCCCCATTCGAACCCGAGTAAAATCTCTCCCACAAGGAGGACTTCCTTGCTGGGCGCGAAGAAAACGATGAAAAGGAAGCAGGTCATGACACAAAGGGTGCACAGCAGGACATTGCGAGGACCAAACGCTGTGACCAGCCACCCGTTTATGATTGTACCCAAGATTGAACCACAGCCTGCGACAGTTGTTAATGATGAGGCTGTTGTGCACATTATCTGAGTTGTGAAAGCCTACCACTGCCTTGCCCAAGACCAGACTGCCAACCGGCAGTGAGCGAATAACCAGTAGGCGTCTGTTTCGTGACGCCGACCCAGTCACCGTACTTTTTCTGGAATGATGCTATAGGGATGATCAGGTGAGAACATAGAAACAGGACTTCGGATTCCACTCACGGTATGCATAAAAGTTGCCCAAAAGATTTGTATCATATCCCTATTTCGGTCAGACTCACCAGAGAAGGCAGGATTGCCGGCGGCGACCTACCTCCATGATGACACAGGTTGAAATGACCAAGCTCCAAATGATGGCTTTCTTGTAGACCTTGATAGCCTGGCGGATTGTCATGTCCTTCTCGTCTTTGGCCACATCCTGAGCCGCAGCACTCAGCTTCTTGGATCCCCACTGTTCCTCTCTCCATGTGCGGTCGAAGTTGCCATTGGGCTCGTCGAAGTGGATGACATCCTGGCCTTTTTCTGACATTTTGAACACAAGGCGTCTTCAGTGTAGGATTGTGCTTGATTTTTGACTTGGTGTGTTGCGACGATCAAGAGCACCGGGCGCAGTGGAGAGCTGGTACTTATACTTGTTTGCACTCATTCGCAACAACCCTTCCTCACCACATATCTGAAAGAAGTCCATTTCCGTGAATAGTGATTATGTCCGCTATAGCGTATGCTATCGGGGCCTTACCTGGTTGCAATTAGCAAGAGCTGGAGAAGGAACAACATAAGGTCACACAATGCCGACAGTGACGGCGGACAATGGCGGGATTGGGCGTGTGTGATTTGTTGATGCTTCTTAGCATCTTGGAGGAAGAAAGTCCAGTACGAGGCGTGGTTGGTCAGATCAATTATCGAAGGAGCCACTCACAAGAATCGATCAGCCTCAGTCTAGAACCGGTCGAAGGCGTGGAACGAGTCGAACGAGTCCAAAGAATGCGGGGAAATTGTGGGTGAATGGCCGCTCAAACCCCAAAGACTAAGACTTAGTCTGGTCTTGTTTCGGCCCGACTCCAGTCGAGTTGGTGAATGCGTTTTCCGCCAGAGGTGGGAAATGGGTAGAGAGCTCTCCCTGCATTTTCTCCCGCCGTCTATGCGCACATAGGCCCTGGTGAGTAGATTCTCCGAATAGATAGTATTCATGTCGGGAAACTCTCGTGCCAACTATATCTTCCCTCCAACGTCTTGCCCAGGCACTATCCGCGGCAACAGCCTCTCTTCATCATCCCCTACTTCTTGAGAAGGACTGAGAGCGCTGCCGCTTCCCTCAGCCTCGTCAGTGTTCGTCAGTGGCTCTCGTTCATCCACGATATCCCATCCTGGACTTCCTCCACCAGACGCTGTGTCATTCGCCGCTTTCCTCGCAAGCTGCTGCATCTCATTCGCATCCAGAGCGTGGACATTTGTCGATTCGAACTCTCGCGCGTCGATGCGCTTGGCAAATAAGATGTCCAATTCCTCGTACGTCCTGTCTTTCGTTTCTGGCAGCCTGAACCACGCCCACACCCACGTGAGAATGGCCGTGGTACCCCAAAATAGACCGGTATATCCCCTCCAATTCAACGCCTGTGGGTTCATCATGTACGGCTGGACGACCCCTCCTATAAACCCGACAAGATAATAAGCGTTGCGCGCGAGACAGATTGTCTTGGTTCGAAGGCGTGTCGACGAGACTTCTCCAGGAAGGGACCAACCTAACTGCCCGACCGAGAGTTGGAAGACTATGGTCCAGAGGAGGGTCAGCAGGGCCTGTGAGAAGGCGATGAAGTTGTGGGAGGTCCAGACGTTTAAGACTCCAATGACGTAGAGGATCAGGGCCATGACCAGCATCGAAGTTGTGTAGATTTTCCGACGACCGAAATAGGGCATGACGAGGAACCAGTTCGCTAGAGTCGCGAGCAGCGCCAATCCAGTACCGAAGAGACTTAGTGTATAGGTTGTTTCGGCACTGAGGCCGACCTGTTCATAGAAATACGTCGCATTATACCCGAACGACAGCCCGGAGAAGTTTTGACCCGCGAAACACAGGCACGCGATCTCGGTGCGTCGGAGTTCAAACCCGCGGAAGCAGTCGATGTAGGATGTGCCAATTTGTAATGATTGTTCCAGGTTATTGGTATGGATAATGTTCGCGAGGGTCTCTTTGGGATCAATCTTTGCTGTGCGGGATTGAAGGCGTCGGAGCGATTTCTCGGCCTCGTCCAGACGACCCTTTCGGACGAGGTACCAGGGTGATTCTGGCGCGAAAGATAACAGCGGAATGAGGAAAGTGGGCCATATCCATTGGAAACCAAAGGGGATTCGAAATCCCCATTCATCATCCCTTTCCAGAAATATCCTCAACACGATGGCACATATAATCTGTCCGATGATGAAACTCATATTTGTGAAACTCGAAAGGTACGCCCGGAGTGCCATAGGGAGCACTTCGCTGGAGTAGGATGGGGCCACCGTAGCAAAGATGCCCCAAGGGAAGCCGCACAGGAATTGGCCGATCATGAGGACCTGGATGTTTGGGGCAAAGAAAGTCATGAAAATGAGACAGGAGAGGACGCACAAGGCGCCGAGGAGCACTCGTTTCTGACCAAATCGGTCGACAAGATAGCCGTTCAAGACTGTGCCCAGGACGGCCCCCACGCCCGAGGCCGTTCCAATCTGCCATCGGTGGTAGTCAGCCCGGGAAGTATTTGATGGAATAGGGTCGTGACAAGACCTACTGCAGCCATCCAAGTCGCACTGAGCTGATACCCGGACTTGGTCTGCTCAGTAACTCCAACAAACTCGCCATCTGCAAAAGGCACCTCAGCATCGCGTAGTTCTCAGGAGCCAATAAACGGAGAAATGAGACTTACATTTCCGCTGAAAGGTAGGATAAGCATAGAAGTTGGGAACCAGAATGCTGTCGAAGCCCTCCATGATCACGCAGGTACTGACCGCCAAGGACCAGAAGACGGCCATCGGGAAGGCTTTGATGGCTTCTCGTACGGTTAAATTGTGCTCAAGATGGGAATGATGCGAGGCAGCTTGTTCAAGCCTTCTGTACTCTTCGCCCTCTCCGTCGCTGTCGTATTCATGGCGCAACTGTGTCTGTCTTGCATTTCCATTATGGGAGAAATCCCGTACTTGGACGCTGTCATCGGCGGCTCCTGTGTTGGCTAACAGCGGGCGGTCGCCCGAATGCTCGTCTTCTAAACTTGTCCGTGATGGAGAGCTGGGCACGGAATTGTTGTCTGAACATTTTGGTCAGGTACATGACAGCCTTGGAAAATTAATCCTTCAACTTGGAGTCTTTACCGTCCATTGCAGCCGGCAGAGCATCCTCACCGCTGGTAAAAGATGAGTACCCTTCGCTGGCTGGGTTGAGAGCAAAGCGGTTGGAGCCGTGTGCCTCGGTGTCGCCTAAGGGTAATTGGTGCGTGAGAATGGAACGGTACTGGCCCAGTGACAAGGAAAGCTGAGAGAACGGATCCCACGGCTCAAAGCCCCAGATCAGTGTGGGTCATAGACGCGCCATTGGAGAAAGAAGTGGTGTTGGTGGGTGCTGCCAGGAGTTGAGTGACTGATCTGGATGGGCTGGATAGGATAAGATGTCGAATGTTTCTCTTTGTGCGCCAGTCGGATGTGGCAAGAGATGCTCCCAACGAGCAGGTGCATCCAAGCTCGGGGAAATAGGTGGACGCGCGGGTAGAAGTGATGGCAGAAGACGGAGAATGGGGCTGGCGATGGAAAACAGGGGGTGAAAGATCCGCAGCTCGAGAGGAAAAAGAGGCGGGATTGATGGCACGTGATTGGGCAAAAGTCTGGGCAAGTTTGTTAGCGGCGGAATTGACAAACTCTCACTTCCACTCTCACTTTCCTCTCACTTCACTCTCACTCTGCCTTATGAGTTCTACACCTCTGGCACCGCTATAGCAGGAAAAATGCCGATGTCCCATTGTTCATTCGCCCGCTCCTGGCTCATTTCTTTTCTTGAACTGTGCATACGCTGCGTCATAATGAGATATCCGCCGGCATCGGATACGTACGATACTGCTCGGCACACCGTCTAACAGATGTTTGGTTTTTATAAGATGTCGATTCTGGCACCCTGAGCAAACACATTCGCGTATTGATTGTATCAAAGCTCCTCCAGTGCGACGCATGATGTTGCTTCTACTTGCCCACACTCTCTTAGCCACTTCGGTGAACGCTGTCGACAATGGTCTGGCTAGAACCCCACAGATGGGGTGGAACAACTGGAATTCTCTGGGTTGTGATGTCTCTCAGTCGCTGTTGATTGATACTTCCAAGGTGCTATTGGATAGCGGCTTGAAGGACGTGGGCTATCAGTATGTTGTCCTTGACGATTGCTGGTCGGATGGTCGCGATGAAGCCGGCTATCTTCGACATGATGCACAAAAATTCCCCAACGGCATGAAGTGGGTCGCCAACGAACTCCACGACATGGGTCTCCTGTTTGGCATGTATTCCAGTGCGGGCGAAATGACCTGCGCTAGATACGAAGGTTCTCTTGACAATGAAGAGAAAGACGCAGAGATCTGGGCCTCGTGGGATGTCGACTACCTGAAGTACGACAACTGTTACCATCGTGGCCGATTTGGTTATCCTGAAATCTCCTTCAACCGTTACAACGCGATGGCCAAAGCTCTCAATGCTACAGGTCGACCAATACTGTACTCATTGTGCTCTTGGGGAGAGGACTACGTGCACACTTGGGGAATGTCCATTGCCAACTCCTGGCGGATATCGGGTGATATTTATGATCACTTCAATCGTCCTGATGCTCTGTGTGCATGTGATGACCCTCGCGATCCTCACTGTGTCGCACCAGGTACTCACTGCTCGGTCATGAATATCATCAACAAAGTTGCACCCTACGTCGATCGCGGTCAATTTGGCGGCTGGAACGATTTGGATATGTTGGAAATCGGACAGGGTGGAATGACAGATGAGGAATACAAAGTATTGTAAATCCTCATCTAGCTCCTCGCTGCATGCTAATCCTGGTTCTGTAGGCTCACTTTTCCATGTGGGCTGCTCTGAAATCCCCACTGCTGATCGGCACGGACATTCGCGAATTGTCGGCAAAGGCGTTGACCATTCTCAATAACCCAGCTGTCATTGCGGTCAGCCAAGATCCACTCGGTCGATCGGTGGCCCAAATCTCCCGTGACCAACTGGTCCAGAAGGACAAGTACGGACAAGGGGAGATTCAAATCTGGAGTGGCCCTCTTTGGCTGCACGACCAGGTCGTCATATTCCTCAATGCTGCGGATGAAGATCTTGAAATGACAACGACCCTCAATGAGATCTTCTTGCACGAAGGACCCGAAGGTTCGGCGCCACAGACCAAGGAGGAATTCGACGTTTACGACCTGTGGGCCGACCGTATGGAAGACTCTACAGCCGAGCAGATTCTGAGCGGGAAGCCTCAATACAAGAGCTCATGGTATAACTCGACTCGGACACCGTACAAGGAAGGCCTAGCAAAGGCGGACCCCCGACTCTTGGGCAAACGCGTGGGCAGCATTGGACCCAAGCACAACGTTCTGCGAGCTCATGTACCAGGACATGGTATTCGCATGTTCAGGTTGCGTAATTTGAGTGGCGGCTCTCCAAGGTATGCCATGACTAAGGATGAGCTTTGACTTTGTGCGAGATGTCGGGGTCAACAATAAGAAAGAGAATAGAGACAATGTCTGATCCAAGCCCTAGATGTCCTCCCAGCGTGGAATTGGCGTTGCTAAATAGAAGAAATGATGAAATTCAATGCCACCCGGCCAGCAAAAACTTGACAATTGAACTCCAAACCAGCCGTTAGTTCTCGAAGACCACAATGTCTCGATGTATTTCGTATTTCCCCGCCTCCAACCCCGCATTTCTCTCAGCCTCG
This sequence comes from Cladophialophora psammophila CBS 110553, assembly GCF_000585535.1. Classification (NCBI taxonomy): domain Eukaryota; kingdom Fungi; phylum Ascomycota; class Eurotiomycetes; order Chaetothyriales; family Herpotrichiellaceae; genus Cladophialophora; species Cladophialophora psammophila. The sequence continues at coordinate 242,600 of NW_006912955.1, forward strand.
TCTCTGCCGCCGCTGCTCACTGCTACTGGATGCTTTCTTACTTAGCCGTGTAAGGCTTCTCGAGCTCTTCTAACCCTTCATCATGTGTGCCAGGTCAGCGCTGATCCCAACCCTTGGCCCAACAAGCTCCTCTACTTAGCACTTTCCAACCCCAGATGAATGACCAACCATGCGCCCTCCTACAGCCTGTGTTGCGTGTCGGTAGGCTTCTCTGCTCCCCATCTTTCCACCACTTTCACCCTCGGAGTCTAAATCCTCGTCAGAACCCGTCGTCGCAAGTGCGAGATTACCGCTGCTGGTGCTCCATGTGCCTATTGCAGCCACCGCAAGCTCACATGTTCCTTTGCGCCCTTTCCCCAGCCCGATGGAAATTGGCTTAACCAATCACCAACCAATACTCCCGATACCGCTGGACCTGGTCTGACCCGATGCCAGAGCATCACAACCGAGCTACCTTCTCAACCGCTGTGCATAGAGCTTGTTGAACTGTATTTCAGGTACATTCATGATACCTTCCACTCCCTTTTTCATCCGCCCAGTGTGATGGAAGACGTCATCAGCGGCACAATCCCGAGGGTCCTTCTCTTTGCGATGATCGGTCTCTCTGCAAGGTTTTCGGACGACTCCTTCTTCGCGGGAATCGATCCACGAGTCCGAGGCAGGCCGTACGCCCAGGAAGCCGAGCATCTCCTCGACTTGCGTGAGGTTTCCTTGACGACGTTGCAGGCCGCTGTTCTTCTGGGCGCCTATGTCATCACTGAAGGTGAGGCAGCTGCCGAGGCTGTCTTCTATAGTGTAGCCTGTCGGATTGCGCTGTTACTCGACCTTTCCAACATGGCCGTTACATCTAGGCTCGAGCGGGAAGTGAACCGTCGAGCGTGGTGGACGCTTTGCATGATCGATGTCTGGTCCTCTCGAGGCGTTCGAGTCCCTCGATTGCTGACGCCAAAAGGCAACACCCCCTATCCCATGGAAGAAACAGTGTTTCACCAACTCCGCCGCGACGACAATGACTTTTCAAGTCCAACCAGCCCTCAAGAATCGAGCGCATCGTTGTTGACACAGATGATCAAGCTGAACGCGATTCTGTTCGAGATCAGCACCACCAATGAACTGGCGGCGTCCAATCTGCAACTCGACTTCAATCACCACGAAGCCGTCGATGCACTCACTGCCAAGTTAGAAGGCTGGTACAACAACCTGCCTATCGGGCTCCAAGACACACACGCAAACCTCTCACGGTACGCCACCATGGGGCTCGGCCCAATGTTTGTGGCTGTCTATTTGGGCTATTACCACTACGGGCAACTACTGTATTACCCATACTTGCACGAAGACTCATATGACGATACCATTCACGCCCGATACTATGCCGACAAATGCAAAAGCCACTCGATTGGCCTCTGCGAGATTCTGTACCGCGCATATTCTACCCCGGGCTGCGAGGTCTACTACACAATGGTCGGGCACGTCCTGGTCATTGCGTCAACAGTACAACTCCACATCCTGCTCTTCAGCACCGACGAGGTGCAGATTCGGACCGCGCGGTCCCGTCTCGAGAGGAATTTTGAGATCTTGACGTGCCTGCAGACGTTCTGGCCCACCTTGGACGTGTGCTTTACGCGTTTCCGCGAGTTCCACAAAGCGTGCCAGAAATATAAGGAGACGTCCTTCCGCATGGATAAATGGATGCTGCAGTTCCTGTTCGAGTTCGCAAAGCCCGTGGGCGAAAAGGGCCCAGACGATCTCACGGAGCTGAGACCGTGGTCCATGCAGGATTTGGGGTTCACACCTCCTTCTCGGCCCTGAAAAGAGAGAGCGGACTCAATGTGAAAGTGACAGCTACCAGGGTTATAACTCTCGACTATTTGCCTTCTATGGGTTTCCAAGCCATGAGACCCCGCGAAGGACGTCCAAACGTTGAACCAGCCCGATTAGGCAGTTCCTGAATCTCTTGGCACTGCAGCACAGGTCTAGTATCTAAACCTCTCCCATCACGGATAGAACTTCTCTTCCTCCTCAATCGATCAACTCAGTCAACCGATTTTAGCTCTCTAGATTGGTCCAACAGAGAGAACCTCCGTGCTTTAAGCAATTCACTCACAGACTTGCCTTACCGCTCGTCTCATACGGGAAGATAAAGCTTATCAACCCAGCAACAATGTACAAACTCGCCGAGACGAAGATGGGCGTGTTTGTGTAGCCGACATAGGTCGCTATGATCGGTGCCATAAGACCACAGATGCGGTTGAATGCTGCCGCCAAACCGCACCCCGTTCCTCGATGCACGCTGGGGATGACTTCCGGGGTGTAACAATACAGAGCTCCCCACATGCTGGATCGCAAGTCAGCAGGCACATAGAAATGCTGAAGGGGTAAAGATGCTCACATATAAGAGACAAAGCTGGTTATGCAGTTGAACGCAAGGATTGATGCTTGCGTTCTCGCTGCTGTGAAGGCGAACTCGAAGACGGATGTCAAGATCAACGCAATCCCGAGCGTGCCTCTTCTGCCAACATATGGCAGTCCGATAAACCACCCTGCCATCAGAGTACCAGGAATGGAGCAAGCGATGATGATGAAGTTATTGCGGTATGTGATGCCGATGCTATTCGAGCCGCTTTGCGCTCCGTGCAATGCCAGGTCTGTTCAATTGTCAGAAAATCGCCAAAAAAAAAACTTCGGTATGTCTTCCTTTTACACACATTCTGGGAGGAAGTTTGCGTATAAAGGTGAACTTAAGCCTATCATTCCCCATACGAGAATGATCAGCGTGGTGCTATAAGCGACCTTCTTGGTGGAAAATAAGGCTCGAACGTGCTTGAAGCCACCAGGCCGGAATTGGGCCAGCGTGCGTTGCCAGGTGGTTGGTCTCTTGATTGCTGCAGGGTGTCCGGCGTTTGCATAGTCTCGCTCGACTTGCAGCAGATCTTCCACCGTCAGTGGTTGCGTGGTGCCGTTGTAATTCGCAATGTCGTTGAGCACGTCGATGGCTTCTTGGTATCGTCCCTGACCGATAAGATACCGAGGGCTTTCCCGAAGTCGGAAGAAGACGAAGCGAGCAAAGAAAGCAGCTAAGGTGATGCCACCCATGGTGTACATCAGATACCTCCATCCCATGTTGTCCTTCTTGTGGCATTGTCCGATTGGGGTGTCGGCGCTGCACGAGAAGTTAGGAAGGAAGCCCCAGGCAGCTCCTGCTGGGATAGCTTGACCGATGGACCACCAGACGGCCAAGATCTCAAGCAGGTACTGGTGTGTGCCAGGAAGGAATTCGAGGAAGACAGCGGAATCGACGGGCACTTTGCAATCAGTGGAAGCTCTCCAGAATCAGTTCTATGCACTCACAGTTTCCTCCAACACCAAACCCGCAAAACGAGACGAGAACAGCACAGCTGACGAAGCTATTGGCAGCTCCTGCAGCGGTGCCGAATACCCCAGCCAAAAAAAGGGTCAGATTGAATGCCAGTCGTCTGCCAATCAAGTCACCTGCCCAGGTCAGCATATTCAGTTTATTCGGACTGGCATATCTCACATCCAAGCCCCCAGAAAGTCGCCCCGACGACCAGTCCGGCTATCAGAGCAAGGGACAAAAACGCCGAGTGCTTTGGAGTGAACTCGACGGCAACTTGAGCAAGGGCGTCTGAAACGGTTGTTTGCCAGAGCTGGGAGCATCAGCTTGTGCGGTCCAGGTGGGTGTCTTCAGAACTTACTTGATCGCACAACCAGCCATATCCGCAGAGGACGAAGAGTGCCCATTGGTACTGAAACTGTCAATTCACTTCATTGTCGTGGTGTCTTCCGGTAATTACCTTTCCCATGCCAATGCACTGGACTGCATGGTTCACGAGTCGAGCTTGATGCTCAAAGACTGGATCGAGACCGTCTATATGTAACGACTTGAGCTCTCGAATGGAGCCCACTTCTGGTGCCTCCTCTGAGACGGGACTTGCAGTCCCAACGTTGGTTTCTTTGTCTACACCCATGGTTTCCCCTGTTTCAGTCAAGCGAAGTCCTGAACTTGAAGAAGTCGGATGCCCTTGCGGCGGAAACGAGCCATTCTTTTGTATTCAAGTCGTGCTCTATCCCCATGTTTTGACCTTCGGCACTATCATATCTGGCTTGATAGGCTCGCGGGATCTAGCCAGGGCTCCATATCCTGCTCTATGATAAACATGGGGAGCGTGGATAAGTCTGGGCTTGTCGCGTGCACCGGCGGAGCCAGACATGGTTGCCCGCTGACGGCCAAGGCTGCATATGCTCATTGGAGAAACGTTTGCCTCTCCCCAAGATAGGGAAATGGCCGGCTAACGAAGGGAATATCGCGGGCAAGAATACTCGGCGAAGGAGCTTGAGGAGCTTATCTCGGGGTAGCAGTGAGACTCGACAAGCCAAACTGGGCTTAGTGCAGGAACCGTTGAACAAGGAGATGACCGTCAGATCGCCCTTTGCTTCCCCGTCTACTTGCGCGTCCACAGGGAACTGTGCGTGTCTTCCAACACCCCATACGGCGAGCAGCTTGTAAAGCTAAACTCGACCTATCTTCTGGCAGAGAAGCTCCCCGTCGCCATGGCCATACTTCCAGCATCCTGGGGTTGACGGGAGAGACGACGGCCGCGCCATGTTTATAAAATCGAGGTAAGTTAGAGCAAACTCAAGATTCACAGCATCACAGCGTCAATCAATTCACTTGCCCATTATGGCTGCCGAAACCAGCGTCCTTCCCTTACCGACTGTCGACCATGCCTTCGCCAAGGTCGAGCCTCTTGTTTCCAGTCCACCGGCTCCCGTGCGCTTCGATCCTGCCCAGCACCTTTGCTTCGAGCCTCCAAAGAGCATCATTACTTTGAAGGAGTTGCTGTTGTCGGAAAAGGATGCAATCTCGCCCGTCGCCATCACTGAGCCGTTCCCCTTATTCACCCTTGAAGGTGTCAAGCAGATGCGGGCGGACCTCTTCCGCAAAGAGATCGTGAACAAGCATGGCAACAGGACGAAGAAGAATTGCTACAAGATGAGGGGATACTCTGAAGACACGCCTTTCGTCGATGCCGCATGGCGCAGCAAAGAAGTCATCAAGGCTTGCTCTGAAGCCGCGGGGGTTGATCTCGATGTTGTCTTCGACTACGAAATCGCCCATATCAACGTCCAAGTAGACGCTTTGGAGGATGGCATGCCGCTAGATGCTGCGCTGCCGCCTGCAATGCCTCCCAACCAGGCACTCCACACTCTCCCTCCAGCTGTCGACCAGTCTGAGGAGCTTGCGTCCGTTGGTCGATGGCACACAGACTCGTATCCATGGGTCTGCGTTTGCATGCTGTCTGACCCGTCTAACATGATTGGGGGTGAAACTGGCCTTAGAAAAGGGGACGGTTCCATTGCCAAGATCAGAGGCCCGCAGGTTGGCTGGGCTGTAATGATGCAAGGAGGTTGTATCGAGCACATCGCGTTGAGAGCCATCGGCACAGGTGAGCGCGTCACCATGGTCACTTCGTTCCGTCCTCGAGATCCGAGCCTGAAGGACGTCAGCAATCTCGGAAATGTCAAGAAAAGTAGTCGTTGGGACCAACTTTTCAAGCAGTGGTCGACTTATCGCCTCGATGTTCTCGAGAAGCGTGCTCGACTACTGAGAGAGCGTATTGCAAATGGTGACTTATCTGGAGACGAGATCGCTAAGCTGGTCGCCCTATGGAACGAAGAACAGATTGCGTATATGAATCACACCGCGGTTGAGATGGTGGGCCCTGGAAATGAAGGCTCGCAGGATTAAATTATCAATATCGACAATGTAACTGAGGCTCCAGCATAGACTGTGTTCTAGCTAATGGATTTCTTTGACGCCTTTAGCAGTGCTGAGGCCGCTTCTGCCAGGATACCTGCATCCCCGCCCGGTAACATGATGAAGCTGAATCCCATATTCACAAGGCATGGAATTGAGTCGGGTGAGCCGAGAATACCGATTGGCTTTGCAAGTTTTTTGCCGATTTGAAGCACTTTTTGCAAGGCTGTGACGTATTCGGGTTCCTTTCCAGCAGCACCCTCGAAACCCAGCGAGTGTCTCAAATCAACAGGCCCGATGAAGATTCCATCTACGCCGTCTGTCCTGATGATGTCCTCGGCGTTCTCTACTGCCTCCTTTGATTCTATCATCGGCAAGATCATGACATGAGGTGAGCGTTTTCGCTTATAGTCGGCCACGTCCGGAGGGGCAGGGATCTCAGCAAAAGGTGTTCTAAAAGGGCCATAGCTTCGCTGCCCGGCAGGGGGATACAGTGCCCGTTTGATAATGGCATCCACTTCCTGCTTGGTGTTCACCATTGGAACAATGATTCCGCTGGCACCGCTGTCCAATGCCCATTTGATCCATTCGACGCCGTGGGACGGAATCCGGACGATTGGCGAGCAATTTCCAGCCGAAGCCGCCACGGTGGAATGCACCATGGCTGTGATTTCCTGCGCGGAGAGGGGCGAATGCTCCATGTCGATCATCAGCCAGTCGAAGCCGCCCTGAGCCAGAATTTGGGCGCTGTACGGGTCATTGAAGCTGACAAAGGTCCCGATCAGGCATGGGTTGGTCTGGAGGGAAGATCGAAATGAAGGCATGCTGAGATCGTACGGTGCTACTGCTACCTCGTCGCATGTCGAGAGGCCGGACTAGACAAGGACTCTCGGTGGTTATATAGTATTTCCCTGACAGTTAGACCTACCATGTATCGTTAGGAGACGGTGGAGTTGCGTCGTGGTAGATGGAGCTCCTCGACGCCGTCCGTTCGGCAGCATTGCGATTGCGAATCCTCAATATTGCCTCTTATCGATGCTTCTCAACGGGCAACAGTCGTTCAAAACGGGCGCGGAGATGCGCGATCTCAACATAAAAGCTCCTGAAGCTGTCAATAAAGGAGTCGAGACAAAAGCAATATTAAATGCCTTCATACTCTGAAGCGGCTGATGATTCACCCACGCTTTCTTCCCTCGACTAACAGAGGATTATGATGCGAGGGAAACATGTTCGAAGTCGGGCAATGGTGTGAGAAGAACGTCGTCGTTATCAAAGGATAGTGACTTGTCTAGCCGCTTTGAGATAACAGTTCCCGATCTCCCCGCGACGCACCAACCTCGTCTCTATCCCATCATTAATCTTTCTCGGCTGGTTTGAAATCATGCTGTCAACCTGGCGGCCATCGAGGATGCGCTCTATAGCATTAAATGGACCTGTCCGCTCGCCAGGAAGGCCCCAGACCGTTCCGCTCAAGGCGCGATCGACCGTGCGACGCCTGCCGGGGACGAAAGATCGCATGTCGCATTGAAACCTCACCTCCTTGCGCCTTCTGTGAAAGTCGAGGCAGCTCGTGCACTTTCCAGAATGGACCCAACAACAAGAGACGCAGGGTGTTCTCCAGCTCTCTGCCAGATGTCCATTACTCGCAACAGGACAGTTTGACAGCCATCCCACAGACCTGGGAAGACTTCAACGCGGAAGCGTTCGACTCCGCCATCTTCGACAGTCTGGACCTTGCCGAGGATGAAAGTCCGACGGGTCAGAACCAGGGGACTCCTCCACAGCCGCCGACGTCAGACGGACGCCACGCGAGCACAAGCCCGAGACATTATCCACCGCAGAACGTGCGTCCATCGCGGGGCGATGCCCGGGCCCACGACCCAAGCATCCTTCATCGTTCTCAGGTTCTGCCAGACACTGGCCATTTGAACCGCCATGTGGTCATGGTATTGCTGAAAGACACAAACCAGCTTGAAATAGCCCGGACCCGTTTGAGAAGTACTCGGGATCACAACAACGACCCCTTGACCCGCGAGCGTGCTCAAATACTGATGGTGAGAGACGATCCACCTTTTCTGCTCAACGGCAAGTCGTGCGTGAAGCGTGTTTCGTGGTTAGATATCGAGAACCTGCTCTGTGGAAAGCAGCGCGACGAATTGCTCCGACTATTTTTTCGCTTTGTTCAGCCCCTGTTTCCTATCCTGCACCCAAATAACGAAGCCCACGCCGACAATCACAGCGACTCTGCTCAAGGCCACAACTCAGTTGCCCTTTACGCTTCAGTGTACGCAACGGCTCTGCCTTTTGCCATACACAATGACTACCTGAGTGCCACATTGACAGACGCGAACTGCAAGCGCGAGCAATTGTACTCGATAGCGGTTGCAGCCTTGCTTGAAACGGCAAATTCGCCTTCCATCGAAGCCCTGCAAGCATGTCTACTTCTGCTGCAAAAGGGCCCAACATTTCAGCATCAAGGTCTGACGCCGACATATTCCTGGCTCATGTCAATCGCAGTCACGATTGCCAAGTCCCTCGGTCTACAATATGACTGTGGCGGATGGAACATACCTTTGGTAGAGAAGCAGCTTCGTACACGACTCTGGTGGGCAACCTTTACCATGGATATCTGGATCAGTGTGGATTCCCCTGGAGGGCGGTCAATTGCGTCTGACGATTACGATGTGCTTCTACCAAATTCAGAGGACGGGACGACCAGCAGTTACGAGCTTGCGAGGGCAGAATGCAATGAGTTTGATGGGCTCGTAAATCTTACTCACCTTCTAGCTCAAATTCATGGAACGTACTATACCATCCGTTCGGCAAAGCAAACTTCATCGGATTTATTCAAATCCCTCGAGTTTGCCCGTCCACTTCGTTCGGCTCTCAGTGAATGTAGGCAGAATTTGAAGGCAGATCTGCCTCTCAACTCTGGTGACGAGCCCGGGATGAGTGCATCTGTGCATCTGGCGGCTTGTGTTGTGTCGATAATTCTATTTCGCGCCCTCCTCCGACCTGTCCAATGCGGGAATAGTGGATCGCTGACAGAAAGCTACAAGTCAGCAGCAGCAGCCATCATGACCGGCTCTGTCAACTGTGCGAGAGAAGCCGTTGAGCTGTTGGAAAACATGGTGTCGATAATCGGCCCGTGGAACGCATTTTGGCATTCCTGGTCGCAAGGAAACTTTGCCATCGTCAGTACGTTCCTGGTGCAGCTGCTGCTTATAAGCGACTCGGGGGATGGAATCAGAACAGAGGTGAGCGAGCTTATTTCCCGCTGGAAGCGCGCCATACGTGTCATGGCAGGGAGCGGTGGATGGGGAAGCTCTCTGATGGGCATGGCGCTCGGCAGGCTGGACTCCCTTCTTAACCATGCTGGGTTATAATGGCAAGAGGGCAACTTGAGAAGCGCCACGGAGAATGGCATTGTAGGCCGATAGTGTCTACCACAGTCACTGCATCGTGGTCTTTCGCAGGGCTCCCGACTTGGTGTGCTTCCACCGAGGGCCTTGTACATGTTAGTGGTCCCTTTCACCGAGACAGTGTCATCTTCGGTCCAGGAATATCTTCTCTGCTTCCTGGCGAAAGCCTTCCGGTGTCGGATCTTTGTGTTCTTCTGGTTCTGCGTCGGCATGGAGGTTTTGAGGGCGACTCTGGTCGTTGCCTCTGCGCTTAGTCGTCATCTGCAAAGTACTACGTCCCAGGAGTATGAATTTGGGGTCTCCCCAGCGGAGAGACTAGATTCGTCTCGGTCGTACCTGAAGCGTTGATTCTGTGGGCTACGTAATCTACTTGGTGCTAGTACCTAACTTATAGGTATCTAGCCTCGCTAGGCAGTTGAGTCAAGCATGAGGCCTCTGCCGCATAGTTACTATGATTACTCTGGAGCCGGAATCAAGTCGACTACCTGTGTAGTTAAAATAAGAAAGAAAAGATGCGACGAAAAGAAATAACACCCTAATCGCTCAGCTAGCATAACTACGCAAAGACTAAGAGTAGCATCATTGTGAATCGTCACCTACAAGTATAGACAATGGGTCTCAACCTCGCGACGACCAGTGAAGTAATATTCCACTTGCTTGTCAAGGGGGTAAGCACCCGGCAAACAGAAGGCATATTCTACATACTATGGGGATCTCAGTGTATGCCCAGCTTCGTTTGCCTCTTGAATAGCTGCCTTTGGGACCATTTTGGTGAACCCAGATTGCCAAGCCACAGAAAAGGAGGCATTCAAAAAGCAGCCGGTCTTGATTTAAGTTGCCTGTTTAAAAAAATTTTCAGTCTTTTTACAGTCTTTGCCATCCATTTAAATCGGGTTCTTCCTTTACCGCGAAATGGTGGTAATCTAGAAACAGGGAGGAAGATCAAAGTCAAAGACTACAGGAACAGAGTGTTGGAACGTGTCAAGAACGTGTTTCTTTTTCCTCATCGAAATTCCAAGCAGGAACAGTGGACACTGGTGAAGAGGCGCCACAAGAGACAGAAGGGCTGAGGAAGGACCAAGGCTCTCTCCGTCCAGCTGGGACTACCTCTGAACGAGTCGGGTGCCTGATGGAGGTCCCGAGAGTACTTGTCATTGGTCGCCGTGAACCCGGGGGAGCCTTGGGGATATGTGTGGGGCGGGTTATACGGCATATGAATTGCAATTGCGGATATAGAAGACGGGGTGAGAAAGTGGGACGAGGTAGTTAGTAGCCAATCAGGCAGAAAGGGGCGGGCTTTCTCAGTGCAAAGACCGACTGACAGGGCTTGCTCCGCACGGCTGAAACTCCCTCGGCAGAGCAACTAGTATGTAGCGGGTATATCAGTCAGGCCTTGTCGTGTTCTCTCAGAATTCTGAAGGAAGAAAAAAAACAACCCCGATCTGAACAGATGCTTCAATCTGCGACAAACATTGCTCTCTACGTCCTCGGTGCTTTCCCCCTTCCATCTTGTGATTGCAAATAAACAACTTTTGCTCCAGCCTGTCCCCGGTTACCTAGCCTCGATACTCTTGACATGGATACTGCGTGACTACAATCAAAGTACCGAATCTTTGTTGCTCGGGTACCAGTGATGATGGCCTCGGTCAGCCGCAGCTCAAACATTGCCGTGATTTAGGGGTGCCGTACCTTGCAGAATGGTGGCGGTTGTTTTATTATTTGCGCAGTTAGCCGACGAAACCCTCGTCCATATTCGTCACACCCAGATGATGCGCACAGTTTGAATCTGAATACAGCGCGCTTCTTTCAGGGGTTTTCCCTGTAAACTTTAGCGATATGGATATCAACTTGCCAGAGGCTCAAATTCCAAGGGACGAGAAAATGATTGAGATTTCTTCTCTTGAGGATTGCAATACTGGCTAACGTTCCAACGGACGGTTCTTTGGCCCGGCAGTCAGGGAATGACCCGGCGACCCGAAACATTAAGCCTGATGTGTCGAAGTCTTATAGCCGTTTGTCTCCATGTAAGCCGAGCTTTGTTCAGCAATGTTGCAGGGGCTTTACCAGACGCGGCCATGATCAACATTCAATTCAAGCGTCGATCTATCCACGCAATGGCCGATGGTATGAGCTCTGGGGCAAGTACAAATACTCTGGGCGGAACCCCGCGTTTCGGCCTACTCCATGTTTACGATCTCAGAGTTAGATCTCGTGCGCTTTCCTTGAACTGCGCTCAGATACGATTCGACAAATTTTTCCAAGAGACCATACCATGGCTAGAGACTGGTTCAAGCCAGGACGGCCAATCCAGCTTGCAATTACTTATACTTGCCTGTCGGCCTTTGTGCTGTACGTTTGAGGAAACAGGCTCTTTCGTTGCTGTTTTCTAGCAGTTGCTGATGAAGCTCGTATAGTTTCGGATGGGATTAGCGCGTTTTTGGTGGCTTGATCACAAACCCTGATTTCCTCGACATTTTCCATCATCCTGGCCCTGGGTTCCTTGGCATCATTGTCTCTATTTACAATGTGGGCTGCTTTCTCGGGTGCACCATCAATTTCTTTATCGGTGCTCGATTTGGGCGCCGACATGCAATCTGGGCTGCCATGTTTTGCATAGCTCTTGGGACAGTCATTCAAGATTCTGCCTATTCCGTACCTCAACTGATGGTCGGACGGATTATCACTGGGTTTGGTGTTGGTATCGATACGTCAACGGTTCCAATGTACCAGTCTGAGTTATGCAAAAGAGAACATAGAGGTTTCCGAAGTGCTGTTTACTGCCGTCGGGGTCTCGATGGCCTCCTTTTTCGACTATGGGATGAGTTTCGCGAGGGGGCCTATCGCGTGGCAGCTCCCTATTGCCCTTCAGATCCCTATGGCGGCAAGTGTTGCTTTTTTGGTGGCGGGACTACCAGAAACCCCCTGATGGCTGATTCAGCAAGGATGGATTGAAGAAGGCGTGGCTGTTCTGTGTAAAGTCTGGAACACAGCGCCCGAGGATCCAGTGGTTGAAGCTGAAAAGAGAGACATCCTTGAGGCCATTGCTTTGGAGGAGGCGAAGCCTTTCAAATGGACCTGAATCTTCAAGCGAGATCTTGTGCAGACAGGCTGGCGCGTGTTTCTGGCCTGTCTAGTGTTGTTCATGAATCAGGTTAGTCATTTTTGGAAGGACATGTATCGGTGACAATGCTAATCGGAGACACAGTGGGCGGGAATCAACGTCATCGTATTCTATTCAGCGACTGTGCTCGAAGTCAACGTCGGACTCAGTCGTAATACTGCCATTGTTGTGGGCGGCTGCCTGAATCTGGCGTTCGCGGTCGGATCACTGGTCCCTGCTCTTGGAGCTGATCGTTTCGGTCGAAAGAAGCCCCTGATGTTTGGAGCCATTGGGATGGGACTTTCTATGATGGTGGTGGCGATTTTGCTTTCTTACAGTGGAACGGACAAAAGGAAGGCGACAGCCAATGCTTCCATCGCCTTTTTCATTACCGTGAGTCATGGTCTGGCGCCTTTCTTCCCTCCTAAACTGACCACCACTTCACAGTACATGCTCTCGTTCGGAGGCAGTTTGAATGCTATCCCTTGGTGCTACAGTACCGAAATTCTACCATTGCGCATTCGAGCTCAAGGGACGGCATTGGTTGTCTTCAACAACTGGATCTGGGTACATATATCCATTCCCCTTCGATAGTCCACCGTCTCGGAAGAATATGCTAATCTAATCAAGGTCTTTGTTATTGTCCAAATCACGCCCACCCTGGTCTACAACATCACCTGGAAGACCTACCTGGTCTTCATGGCCTTCGTAAGTCTTCTTCTCATCCAAGCTGCCTCGGGTCCAATGGCTGACAATCAACCCTAGAATTTTGCCTTTGTGCCTATGATCTACTTGTGGTTCCCCGAAACCAAAGGCCTGGGGCTAGAAGAAATCGACTACATCTTTTTGAAGTCTGATCGACTTCCAGCAGAAAGACGAGAACATGTTGGCAGACAGATTGTGGGCGCCGAGTCGTACGGAAAACCTCACTCTACCGAGATTGAGACTCAGGAGAAAATCAATGTCTAAGGCCAGGGAGACGATAGATGTTGGGCAAAGTGGTAAGAGAGATGGCAGGGCAAATGTGAAGATGGGACCCGCCGTGAGATCTGGGCACGCACAACTAGGGCTTCTTGGGTTGTTGAAATCCCGCCTCAGCTGGCCAATGATGCTAGGTGGTGAGAGTTGGAGAAACGGAGAACATTAACGTTGGGGTGATAACGAGGATATTCGCGGAGCACAGAGGCATTTTCATACCCTGCTAGCCTTCGCAGTCACAAGTTGGCAGGATGTACACGACCCTGCAAACTATACGCCTTTTTACGCCCTCTGCACCGGTTACATAGCAAAAACATACCTCAGCGCCGAGCTGGTGGGGATGCCAAGTTTGCAGTTCAAGTTCCAAGCGATTTTTGGCATTCCCCTACTGTGTTCAAATCATGTCCAATTACCCCTGCAGAGATGATGCGTACCACTGTAGCATCACCTGACAACCTGCTCGGGTTCATGGTTCCATAGCGCACACATCAACCGAGTCGAAACACAGGATGAATTGCTCTGTACTTGTCACAGCATTCCTGGCCGAACTGGACCTTGGAAATGACTATTAATGTTGAGGATGAGCAACAACGACAGCAGCTGCATGTTGTAATGGCAACAGCGAGGGAATAACCGAAGAAGGCTGGCACTGCTTGAGACCAATGTCAATCCCAAGTCCTCAGAACAAACCCTGCCATCTTTGCTGCCAATGTTGATCCTTCCCTGAGGTGTGCTCTGAGGGTACGCACTTCCACCGGTCCAACATAAACCATCTACTCTATTTCGGAGACACGATGGCGGCGGCTGGCACTACCACTCATGGCGATAGCAAAACAGATGTCAAGCTGCACTGTGATGTAACCAATCTCTCCAGTCTCGAGAATCACATCGTGGTCATCACCGGGGATGCCAGAGGCATTGGCTTGACGCTGGATTTTCCGTCGCCGAGGCCGGGTGTGAGACTGAGAACTGTTGAGTTTCTAGAGAGCATTGGTCTATTCTCGAAGATATCTGTCTATCTGTTCTTTTAGCGACTTCTTTCCTATTATACAGGCATTTGGCATGTATTAAGAGCCCCATTCTTAAAAGCTTCCTCATTACGTCGGCTATGGCGATGCCGTCTTGATTAGATAGTCGTAATATTAGTTGGCCCATGCAATTGACCTATGCGCTATCGATCTGGCGTGTGGTGTGCGCATACACTGTGTATGGCCTATGAAAGTGGCTGCTAAGACCTTGAGAACTTGAGCTGACTGAGATGAAATGGAGACAGAATAGTCCAAAAGAACGCGACGAATTTCGATAGGAAGTATCTTATGCTAAGTCAACAGGCCTTTGTAAGTGACTCGGTAAAAGAAACTTGACACTTGAGCACCTCGGTATCTGCTTGCAGCTCGGTGCCTCCAAACCTGACAGCAACCAAAGAGCTCGGCCCTGTGAGTTGGGCCCATTCGATCGCGAGGTGTCGTCAAGTGTGGATGTTTACCGGACGACGAAGACTCCTCGGGCCTACCGGACTTAGCAAACCATTGGCTAGTGAAGCCTCGTGGCGCCTTCGGAACCCGAGTGGACAAGCCTTGACCCACAGCCTTGCCCGCCACCCAACTTCAAATCGATTTGGCAGCAGAAGTGGAAGGCAATTTCCTGAGGTACGGAATTGTTCTACAGCTTGGGTTTTCGGCCGGTTGATTTGGGTCAAGCATGTGCTTCAGATACTCTGGGCTCAGCAACGCTTTTCTCTGCCCGTAGTAGCTCGTCCACTCTTCTTTCTCTCGAGTGTCTTCCTGCCTGCCAGCAAGCCAATTCTGTCCCAACCCCCATGACCGTATGCTCTGCTGTCTCTACTACCTTCTCCAGAGGAACCAGATAGCCTGCGTCGCGGATGAGCATCTGCTTAACCCGAGGTTCTGACAGCCTCCATTGCCACCAATGCCCGTTCCGGTGACAGCTAGCTTGTCAGCTCGAATCTGGGGCGTTGAAAGAAGATCATTTTCCAAATCTGTGTGGGACCGGGGGTCTCACGTATGGTAGGTTGGTGAACGTGACCGCCGGCTCCGGAAGATAGAAGGGGATCCTTGGATCGTCTCCCGGAGCTAGGTCTGGACGCTTACGGCGTTGTTCACGAGAAGATACTGCTGACGACTGGTCGTTCACAGTGCCCAAACGCAAGGATGTCGCCACTTCCTGAAATTTGGTAGTCTTTAATGTTACTTCGCCTTGGGACGACACTTTGGGATACAAAGGGGTGGGAAGCTCCCCAACCCTGTACTTTACCCACAAGTCCAGGACCCTTGGTTCCCATTTCTGGTAGAATTTGTTCTTTCTGAAAACTTCTAGCGCACTTTCACGAGACTCCCAGTGATCACGCTGCTTCGCCGAGCCTGTTGTGTCGCTCGTTCTTCTTGGAATTCTGTCGCGATATGACCGGATCAATGAGAACCAGTGTCTTCAGCAGCCGTGGATGCATGAGCGACAAGTTCTTCAGGTGGTTTCTACCCATGCTATCACCTATTCCCACTATAGGGCGAGGTATCTAGTCCCTAAAACGTTGAGCATATGAAGCAAGTAACGAGGATGGTTGAACTACGAGGCTACTCCAGGTCAGAACTTGCCGAAAAAAGTAGTCCTCGTATCTCAGACTCACGGTCATTCTCTAATTCGTCTTCTTTTAGAACCCTGCTTTGCCCTTGTCGTGCAACGTCAGCAATCCAGATGCCTCGAATGCTACAGCCGGCGGCTTCTGCAAGATGCAATATTTCATCCCATCAGGGCTCATACATAGCCTGGGGTCTGATCAGATGTATGGTCGCCTACCCTTCGAAAAGTGCTGAAGGAAAAATGCAATACCTTGGGAAACCCATTCGCATACCCCGTGATAATTGTGACATCGCCACACGGAGGCTTCAGATTGCCCAAGGGCATGTATTGCTAGACGGCCATATGGAGAGTGTCTTCCTCCGCATTTGCAGTTCCCTTCGGATACTGTCTAATATGCTGACATGGTACAACGTGTTCAACAACGCGGAAATACTGTGTGGACTTGGTAGCAAAGGCCTATGGATAACTCTCTTTGTTTGCTACTATAAGTGAGCTGTGAGAAGGCCAAGAAAGATGACGCTTCAATTTTTAACGAGTACGTTGTGCTTTCGTTATGGTGCAGGTACGTTTAGCGTGTTACGAAACGTGTTGATAAGATCATCATATAAAGTCCTACAGCTACAGTGGGGTGCAAAAAGTTTGAATACACCTAGTATGGAGTTTTGTTAGCTAGGTGTATTCAAACTTTTCGCACCCCACTGTATCCGATAGTTTCCAGAGGAACGCTACGGCCATGCGGTCACCGGTATATCGCCCACCGTCCCATTTGTCATACCTTCTCCACCTCCAGGCTACGACTACTGCACCCCGGGTTACCAACTCCACACTTGCTGGACGTGCATCGGACCCCGTCCTCCGTACCAGAGCTAAACCCGGAGTCCCTGGAGTCCCCGGAGTCTGAGCCTCCATATCAAGGAGCCTGGCCCGCCTTCTAAATATCTCATATATCTTTCCTCGCTCTCTCCAACAAGTCCGACTAATCCTGGATCTTGATTTTTTTTGTTTTGTCAGCTCCTTGGTCTTCACAAAGACCACCACAATGGGTGAAAAGGATTTTGACGAGGTGGAACACTACAGCGGCGAACTTGTTGAGGATGGCGTAATCACGTCTGCCACGCACCAGAAGCACAGTGCTCAAGGCGTTGTTCTTGTTCCTCAACCCTCGGACGATCCTCGTGATCCTTTGGTGAGTCCTTACATGCTAGAGACCCCAGCCATCCATGGCTCTATATGATTTGACGATGGATTTCTAGAATTGGTCCTCGGCGAAGAAAGCCACCACGTTCACGATCGTGTGCTTCATTGCTTTCGCCGGTCTCCTGCAGGCGCTTGCCAATGCTTCCGGCTTTTTCTACCAGGCCGCTGCATATGGGAAGACACCTATCGAGATTTCGTACAGCGTAAGTCAAATGCAAAAGCTTTTAGGATAAGCTACCTGCTGAATCCAACAATCCAGTTATCTGCGGCGATTGCCGGTCTTACAGTCGGACCATTTGTGTGGACTCCGCTGGCCACTCGTTATGGCAAGGCCGCCATCATGTTCTGGAGCATGGTCTTGACCATGGGGACGAACATCTGGTCGGCGTGTATGACAGGAAAGAACGACTACGTTCCGTTCGTCTGGTCGCGTGGATTTGCAGGTCTCTTCGGATCCGCGCCCCTGACCAGTGAGTCTACATTTCGACGCACCTGGCATCTTCTATTGATCAGTGACTAACTCATCTATCTTCATCTCCTATAGTCGGTGCAAACTTCATTGTGGAGATCTTCTTCCTGCACGACCGCGGCAAGTGCTTTGCAATCTATACCTTCTCCATTCTAATAGGAGGAATTTGCTGCTCCACATTCTCGGGCTATATTGTCCAGCGCGTTAGCTGGACCGTACAGTTCTGGTACAACGTGGGACTCGAGGCTGTTCTCGCACTATTGTGTGTGCTTTTCCTGGACGAGACGAACTGGTCCCGTCCAGGCCAGCTACCGGTCCCGACTCCCCCTAAAGGCTTAGTCCAGCGCAAGCTGGCTACTTATTTCTTCACCAAGCCTATGACAGCCAAGAGGTCACCGGCAGAGTTATTCAAGTCATGGACGCTTACGTTCCGTGTCGCATCTTGTCCAGTATCCATTATAGTTGGAGGCAATATGCTGGTTTTTTACGGGTTTGGCATTGGCATTAACACTTTGCTGTCCATCTTTTTACAGGAACCGGTTGAGGATGGTGGATACGGCTTTTCGGCCGACCAAAATGCTTCCTGTCAGTTCTCCCTATTCTTTAACATCTTTTTTCCGCTGCGACTTATACCTGCTATAGTTACGTTCGTCTTATGGGTCGGTGCCTGTCTAGCTCAAGCATATGGTCTCTTTATCGGAGATCGGCTCCCGCTAGCTATCTGTGCCCGTAACCGCGGAGTCTGGAAGCCCGAGTATCGTCTCCACTCTACATGGTTGCCGCTCCTGGTCTCCTTCCCTCTCGGTGTTGGACTTTTCGGCGGTTCCTTATACTACCACTGGCACTATATGGTCCTCGCCCTAGGCGTCTTCCTATCCAACTTTGGCGCAATCTCAGCAATGTCCCCTCTGCTCAACTATGTCGTCGAAGCATTAACGCCAGCCTACGCCAACGAAGTCGCAGCTGCACTTAACTTTTACCGAACCTCTTTCGCCCTCTCTATTCCCTTTTTCTTGGATTATTGGATTGCAGCAGTTGGCGTCAATTGGGCCTTCGGCATGATGTCAATCTTTGTTGTTGTGGCTTATATGGGTATCATCGCGTGCATGATCTGGGGTCCTGCCATAAGGGCGAAATCATTTGTGCACGCAAATCCGGAGGCAGGTATTCACATTCTGGACGAAACTTCTCCCGTGGGGGAGAGAAGGGGATGGAGCCTGGGCCGCCGAGAAGTAAGCTGAAAAATCTCACCACACTTCACACTAACCAGTTGTGGTGGTTGACGTAGAATTTTCGGCAAATGCTTGTCGGTGACCGGAGAGGACGTCACAAATTCGATAATATTACTTCATGACCGGTCCAGGATACGCAGGCGGTTCAATCTTTCATCGTCGGGTTTTATATATATGATGAAGGCGAGCACAGCCGGTATAACAAGTTAGCTCAAGAAGAAATCTTCGGTGCCTAAATGGTTGTCAGACGACCTAACCAGCCATGGAAATCGTTCGCCGTGCATAAAGAGCAAAATAAAAGAAGGCTGAGACTTTCATAGAGAGCAACGTAAAGGTGCACGACCCGATAGTGGGTTGCTACAATCACACCGACCAAACTGCCGACACCTTCAAAGTAAGTTCGGAATGAAATACCTTCCGACGGTTGTTCTTACTTCTTCTATGCGTGACGGCAACAATGTGTGAGCTACATTGATGGAGCCGCAAGTAAATAAGTTGGCGGGGCTAAGGGGTAGCAAGGTAGCAATTAAAGATTTGACAGCTGGGAGAGCGAGACAGCTGAGAAGAAGTAAGCCAAGAGTCAAATCGGCCACCAAAGGCCGCAAACAAAAGGGAGGATCCTGTGACACATACTCTTCGCAAACATAGCTTAAAAATCTGCACGCTGAGCTGTAGGTGCACGAGTTTCGCCACGTTAATTGCGGACATCCTGACCCAAACGTTCAAAACGGACGGTAGGCCCTTAACGCTGGGGTCCCAAATAGAGACTTCAAATGGAGATACACTTTGTTTGCTCGAGAGGGTCTAACGAGGATTGTATTATAGCCTCGGACCGAGAGTCCCGACGGTTGTGCACAGAAGTATGATTTCAAATATTGTCTTGCGAAGTTGCTGAAAGACATAAACTTCTCCAGTAGAATAATACCTTCCTCGGAAATTTCATGGCTCGTTATTCCTATGAAATCTCTCATCTACCAGATAAGCACAGGTTTAATCGCCGTGCCGCGCTCCATCTCGTGAGCTGCCTCGAGCGCATCCTTCGCCGGATAGAACTTGACAATCTTCTCCACAGGGAGCTTCCCATCTCGCCACCACGCCAGCATCTTGGGTATCAGGGTCTTTGGTGCTTCATCTCCGAGGCAATGACATTCGATCACCTTGTTCGCAGCAAAGAACTCCTGGAAGTCTATGTTGAGCTCGGCGCCAGGAGGTGGGATGCCGATTTGAATGAGCTTGCTGTGCCAGCCCATGGCACTTAAGGCCGAGGCAATGACCCCCGGGACGCCGGTTGTCTCAATAACAGACGAGATGCGCTGGTTGTTAACGAGCTTTCGCACATCTTCGACCAGGCTCGTGGCCGAGCTACAGGTGTTGAGCACTTTCGTGGCGCCGAATTCTTTGGCGACATCGAGACGTGTGGCCACGCGGTCGACAGCAACGATCTCTTTACAACCGAGGACTTTTGCGGCAGCAATTGCTCCAAGGCCAACGGCACCAATTCCAGTGACCATGACAATGTCATAGGGCTGCACCTTTGCTGAATTCAGCACTGCTCCCACACCCGTCATCAGGCCGCATCCCAGAGGCGCCAAGAGCTTCAGCTCTTCGTCACTGTGCACTAGGTCCTTGACATTGATCACACTTGTCTTCTGGACAAGGCTTGTCGAAGCGAAACTCGATTGGCCAAAAAACTTGCCACCGGCGTCCCTGCCGTCTTTGGTCTCGAAGAGGCCTGTCTCGCCAGCGCGGTTGCGACCACGCCACTCCAAACAATATGCAGGTTGGCCACTCCTGCAGATATCGCAGTTATGACAATAATCATAAGAGAGCAAGACTGGGTCTCCGATATTTACATGGGTGACTCCATCCCCAATTGCCTCGACATATCCAGCGCCCTCGTGTCCGAAGATCCATGGGTACGGAATGCCAGCAGTCCGATCAGGGATATTCGACTCGTAAATGTCTGAATGGCAGATGCCAGTTGAAACCATGCGAATCTGAACCTCGTGGTCCTTGACCGTTCTAAGCTTCACTGGCTCATATCGCCAGTTGGGCGCGCCCTGAGGAGGGTAGGCGACGACGGCGGCCACTTCAATAGTCATGTCGTGTGCCGTGCAATGGAGAAAGATCCTTGGAACAGGAGGATATAGCGAGTTATATAATCGACAACGACTCGGGCGTGCTGACTTGAAGGGTTGAATTCTTATAGCTGAATAACAAATAATCCTCTATAGGAGAGGGGTTCATTTTCGGGCCATTCTCAGGACGTGCCAGTCGTTTTATCTTGAGCTGGCCGCTCCCCACATCTTCCGGTCTTTCTGTGTCAAGTGTGGAGCATCCGTTGGCACTTTGCCATTCTTCCTTTCCAAAGCCGACCTCCGGGAACGTCGCGATTCATACTAGGATGAGCCTGTTTTGTGACTTTTTACAGTAGATCATTAGCATATAGTAGAAACTGCTGAATGGACTTCGGTATATACAGAACGAAGGCCGTGGAATTTGTCTAATGCTCGTTGAAATGATCATGTTCGTTGAGAGCAAGCAAGACTTTATGCCGAATTAGTGGAACAGCACCTCTAAATGTGGGTGCGTGGTCAATTATTAGCCTGAATCTTTGTATTGAGTAGAAAGAGTCTTTAGAGACTGCATTTCCAAACTAACCCTTGCGTCGAAGGGGGATATTTCGTTTTAGGGTAACCACCATTGCACCCATGGATCAATGTAGCTCCCAACTTGGTGAACGCGCCTGCTTTTCAACTAAGTTTCTGCAATTGGCCACGATACCATTTGATTCGCTCTTTGCAGATGTCTGGGTTCTTCATATGGACCGATGCTCATACCACATCGAAATTGCAGTCTCCCGCACGTTTGAAGCCTCCATGTGCCTTTCAGTCCGAAGCCTGACCCTCCCTTCCAAGTGACCCTCAGCGAATTGATAGAGCTGCATTTGCTGAACTGTAGATAGCTCAACGTAGCAGCGATCTGAGCTGCTGACCTGGGTAAGCAGGGGTACTGACTGTTCAAAAATATTGTCCTGAGTGGAGTAATTACTTTGTAGGCGGGAGCAGCTAATTTAGGGCGTCATTTTGCGTCGAGGATTGTAACGCTCCGACGCTGGGCTCGGCCTAGTTAGGAAGACTAGGAAGCGATACTCGGCCCAATCAGAACATCTCGGAGCCCGATGCAGGCGGGTTCGGAGGCCAAAGCCGAAACCCAGCACATTCGGTTCAGCACGCGTGATCCTTAGCAGCATCTCGTGTTCCGGAGATCTGGGGCTAGAATTGCACTACGATTGGAGGAGCCACGACATGGATGAAGCCATTAGGCCATTCCTCACCAACGTCGGTGTTAGCAGCAGCAGAGCTTTGTTTTCCGTTCTAGATACTCTCTCCTCTGTGAAGCCTGACTGCGCGCAGGACGTATCGCTCGTTCAGGCTGGTTAAAAGAAGTAAAACTGTCAAACCACCGAACAAGACACCATTAGCTACATCGATGCCGTTCGTATGACCCACAGAACTTCCGTCTATCACGACCTGCTGATCAACTCGTGTAATAGGCAGTTGAGCATGAGACTCCAGTGCTGGAAGTCGTGTACGAAAATCTATCGGTGGCGTTTTGACTGGGCGGGCTAGTGTGAGTAGCAATATTTGCATATTTCCGGTCAAGCTGACATATTGACATTTGTAATATGCCAATAGCAATGTTCCCCGTACCCTTCAAATCCAGAGACTTGTCTTTGTTGCAGCGCCAAGGCCAGTTTTGGCACATCTTCTTTTCTAACGATGGAGCCGTCAGTCAGGATGAAGCAGATACATGGATGGTGCGCATGCCAATTGGTCTCGATGTCGACGCAAAAGGTAGTGGCAGAAGCGCTTGGAGGCTCGGCGGGTTCTTGCCCCTACAAGATAGACAAAGTCCTCGTGGAGAGTACATGGCGTCCGAATATCTACATCGTCGACCGCTATACTTCCGCAAGAGGTCGAATTTTCCTGACAGGAGATGCTGCCCATCAGAGCATTCCGACGGGAGGAGACAGCATGAACACGGCGGTTGGTGACAGCTTCGCCATTGGAGGGAAGTTGGCTGCGGTCACCCACGGATTTGGTGGGAGAACTCTCCTGGATTCTTACGAATATGGGCCACGACCGGTGGCTGTTCGCAATATCAAGCGCTCTGGAGTTCACTTTTCAGTGCATCGGCAATACATTGAGTGGGTTAGTGAGGCTGGACATTATACCATCTTAGCAGATACCGAATAAGGTCAAGCACTACGACGCGAAATCGATCAATTCCTCAGCGAACACGCCGGTGAGAACAAAGAACACGGCATCGAAGTAGGCTATCGCAACAACCATTCCCCGTCGTGGTCCTTGATACCGAAGAGCCAGAGTGGAATTTTCCAGGGCTATATTCTGTCAACATGGCCCGGCTCTCGGGCTCCGCACCTCTTCCTCGCTGACGGCCAGACTAGTGTTTTTGACCTTTTCGGCATGGACTTCTCGATCATCGGTTTCTCCCAAAGCGGTCGCTTGCGTCTGTGTTCGGCAACGTGGCTGATACACTGGGTTTGCCCCTGAAAAGATCCATCTTCCCGATGAGCCTCATATTCACAAACTGTGGGAGCGACGGGCGGTCTTGATCCGGCTGGACGACCATGTCGCATGCCGTGCCCCTCTGGAGGACGACGCCGTGATCAATCCAGAAGAAATTCTGAGAATTGCAGCCCGACTAGACACTCCGTCAACAAGGAGAAATCTAACGTTGAATGGCAATTCCGACTGGTGGCAGCTGTTCTGAATAGGGGCTTTTCAGGCACTCTGGGTAATGTCAATCAGAACAAGGTCCAGGGACTAGCGGCCTTCCAGAAGTGATTACGAATAATCGATCGAAGTCTCACGCAAAACACATCAAGTATGTTGTATGTAGAAATTGAGTTTCAGAAGAAACTTATATGGAGCACTGTTGCTACGGGGACTTCGATAGCAAGGAGAGAAGCCTCACGAGCAAGGTAAAGAGAGTCATATAGGATGGCGTCGCATAACAAGCTGAGATGGATGGTTCCAGGAGGTGTTTTTCGTACGCCAGATTATTGGAATCGGATAAGTTTTTGTAAGGACACTTGCCGGAAGACCTGAGTTTTGTGGAGCAGGGGAGCTTGAGGTAGTAATTCAACAAACGGTACATGCTATGTATGCGCAGTTTATGGTGTGAATCAGTTTAAAATCTCTTCTTCAGCGGAATTTGGTGTCTCCCAATGAAAATCCTCCCACTTCGGGACACCACTGAGCTCGCAGCCCGCAGCTTTTGAGGCAGCGATTCCCAGATCGTAAGCAAATTGCGCCTGGCTTCTTGTGGCCCCGTGACGGATGGCTCCCTTCAGATGCCAAACTAGCTGTTCAGGACAGTTCATTGCAACAAGACTGGCAATAGCGACAAGCTCCGTCTCCACATCTTTAAGAATTCTATCTTCAGAACCCCAGTATTCGTAAATGAGCCTCTGATTTAAGAGATCTATCGCTGCGTCAGCATGGTATTTGCAGTCTCCAAAGCTGTTGTGCCTACAAAAGTCTGGTTGGTACTTCTTCAGAGTTGCTCGAACACCTTCAGCCCCTATTGGAGTCCAAAGGATATCAAAAAACTTCTTCCCGCGGGCTTCCCTTTTATCCTGTTCCTCCGGGTCGTCGTATGACTCGAACCTGAAAGTTGGGACGATGTCAATGAAACACCGCCAAAGGGTCTCACCTCGATCGATGTTCACAGCTTACCGGGGTCCATAATGATCGATTTCCTCGTCGCTTAAATCTCTGAATAGTGCAAACGCTGCCCCTGCCGAGCGTGGTACTCCCACAAAGATCGTCGATTTGAGGATTGCCTCTTTCAATCTCCGCTGGACCAGCTTGGCAAGTTCGAGAGGCAGGCCGTTTGTGGCGGCACGGTATACTGAGGGAACGGCTGATCCAGCCCCAGCACCTGTAAGAGCAGCGGTCTGAAGAGTAATTAGTAAAATTCAGATTGAGAACTCTCTCAATTCGTACGGCCACTAGATACCAGGTCGCTTTGAGCGGGTCTCGCTCGCCCTCGCGATCACGAAAAAGGATGACCGTGTCAACCAAAGCCATTGATCGTGTATATGGAATGCTGTTATGAGAAAGCTCTGTATTCGACTTCGACAGGTTGACAGCTATTGCTATATCATGAGTTGATCACAATCACCAAGGGACAAGTCACGAGGAAGCGTTAAAACATGCACTTCCATACCATGCGCCAGGAGGAAACCCTCACTGAGCTCGGTGGCCGAGGAACGAGGAAGGTGCTGGCTCATTGCTCGAGGCGCCCGGCATCCGACGGGGTCCGAGCCAGGGCGTCACAATCGTGAGAGACATGACCTTTTTGCAACATACGATCTAAAGACGCTCTAGCATAGTCGCCAGGGAAGCCTCGGGAGGATGGCGAGATATTGTTTTATTCTGCAAGAGCAAATGGTTATTAAGGCACGGATTCTAGTCGTGATTCTAGCATAGAGAACGGCTAATATTGCCCGGTCTTCTGTATAAATCTCCTAAAGCTAATCACTTTTTGGAATCACTATGGCATTGCCCTCACGCATAGCGCGATTTATAAACACAGGCAGTTAGATTTACTATGATGAAGCACAATTAAGCAACGAATTAAATGACGATTTATGTTGCTGGGCACGACATGCGTTACCTTTAATACTGAGCAAAGTAGGGGATATCGCATGTCGTCGCCCGACTGTGATGTATTTTCTAAAGTTGGGCCATAGGCCTGCCTTTCTGGTCCTTCGCTTACTGGATAGACTCCCCTTTTTGAGATAGCCACTCTTCAAAAGCACATTCAGCATCAGCAACTGCATCAAAGCCAACAAGATCATTCCAGTAGTCTGGGCGCAGAAAGCACCAACCAGTGCTGTCGGGTCCTCCTCGCAAAGCAACATCGCGCTTCTCTTGCATAGGTCCATCCGCTAGATGGTACCAGAACCGGTTCGCTGTCGCCCCCTGAACATTGATCGTAGTTCGCGATTTCCGGATGCCCTCGTATAGGTTCAAAATCTCCGGAATAAACTTCGCAGATGTTCCTTTGAAAAGTGGCTCAGAATCCAGCAACCCAAGCAGCCTGCCCAATACAGCGCCATCTTCGACTGCCATAGCGGCCCCTTGACCTTGATAAGGGAGGGTAGGGTGGCAGGCATCTCCTAGAAGGGTGATGCAGCCCTGTATTGATAGTCAGCCCTCAGGAACCTCAACCGGTCAGTATGTGGCGTACTTTAGTCCAAGTGGCGAGCTCCTCATGGTGACAAAGCTTCCATTTCAGGACAGAATTTATTTGGGATAGAATCTTCGTGAGCCTGTCTAAGTCTTGGTCAACTGTTCGAAAAACCTGGTCACTGACTGCAAACTCACACGTTATCCCAGCCTTCAAAGCTGAGTCTCATCTCGTCAACCGTCCCTTGAACCGTTCGAGCTCCTGCAGGCATATTGTCCGGTCGAAGAAGGACTAGGTTGTAGGTGTTGCCCTGACTTATAGGGTAAAAGACGCAATGCTTGTCTGGGCCCAGCCACACGGTAACTACCTGTCTGTCATAGATCGCTTTCACCTCCGGGTCGTCCAGTGCTTCGATCTCTTCTCGACTTAAAGTAGCCCGGTAGGCCAGATCCCCGGTTTCGACAGGGGGAGACTGATGACCCAGCAGAATTTCACGCGTGGTTGACCATAAGCCTGGGAATTCAGGTCAAAAATCACCAATTTAGGTAGAAACATTGCGGCTGACGACTGACCATCGGCACCAATGATTACGTCCGCGCTCAATGTCTCTCCATCTTGCACCAAGACTTGTGACTTATCAAAGTCCAGACCTTCAACGGTACAACCTAGGCGAATGTCCACGCCTAATCTTATGGCCTCTTGCATCATGATTTCGTGGTAGTCGGCACGGTGGATAACGCTGGAGAGTCCATGTCAATTGTTCGACCGTAAAAAGGCGAAAAAGGGCAGCTGTACTCACAACCAAGGCGATCCATACTTCTGCACCATGTTTTCTCTGCCTGGTCTAATGTACAGGACTGAGCCATTATCATATCTTCGTATTTCAAGTTTTTCAGGCTGTATCGCTCGTTCGAGGAGAACTGGAAGGACCCCGAGACGATGGGCAATGCGTGAGGCATTCGCGGACACCTGAATGCCCGCACCGATCTTTATCCACTGTCAAAATTCGATCCACGACTTGCACGGTTATGGCGGCTCACAGGCAATATCTTCGGGGCTCTTTCCAATAGGAGCACATCCAAGCCTTCACGGCGGCATGATATAGCACAGGCAAGGCCGCCTAGGCCCGCGCCAACAATAATGACCTTCATTGGAAGCACCAACAATATTATGCTGTCAGGGTTAACCACCTTGACTTCCAGGTAAACAGCAATTAAATAGTTCTTGGCCTGTATACTAGACCTCAGAGCAGTCAGACCGAGGTCCGTTTTCGTGTTGGCGACAGTCGGGGGCCGACAGACGCTGGCGCGAAAGGGCCTACAGCACAAAGATGGGTTCCGACCTCAACTTGCAAAGACGTGACCCAGATCAATCATGGCAGGCGGCTCCGGAGGTGACTAGGCTGCCAAATTAGATCATCTCCTTTCACCCTTATGCCTTTGGGCTATGTGTAGTCGCTTCCGTTTCCACAACACGACAGTCCGCTTCAGATTTTCCATGGACGATCGACTTCGCACGAAGGTGAGGGCCCCATGTCATACAGGTCACAATACGAGCATAATACTTCACAGGCCACACGAGCCAACACGGTAAAGAGGAGTTGGACCGGAGCAGTGCCAGAACCCGAGCGAGCGCCCGGGGCTAGGCTACGAACAGTCCGACCAACGCACTCTAACCATGCCAAGTAGTGCGGGCTCGAGAAGAGTTACGAGTACCGGTAGGAGGGCCCATGGGGGCGTGCGGACTTGTGCAATTTCGCGTCGCTGTTGCTCTTCTTGCAGTAGGACTTCAAAAGCTCCCTCTTGCCCGCGTCTTGTGTTTGCTGTCTGTAGCTCACGCGCGTTCAATGTCTGTCTGATCCTCATCATGGCTTACGCAACTCCATGCAAACTAATAAACGACATGACAGACGAGTCTTACTGTTTCGATTTCTTTGCCGGATATGATACGATATGAATGAAGAGGAAACCATCTTTACTGTATCCTTTTGCAAATTGTGCTCGTGGTTCGTCTTAAGCCAGTGTCGTTAGGGGCTGGTAGGTGCCCAACAGCCCTAGACCCCCCAGCTAGCAGGAATCGCGTGGACCCCTTGTGATAGGCTTTGGTAGCGACAAGCCGGCCCTGGAGACCCCGCGTTGAAGCCGAGACTATTTTAGCTAGCTTTCCCCTCCTTTGCGGAGTTTTCTGCATCCGGTTCCCGGATCAAGCGACTTTGAATCTTCTCTCTTCTTCATATTCCCCAGTATTCTGCCTAGCATAGTTGAAATAGCTGAGTGGACCGTCTAGTACCTGCAATGTCGACTTTCCTCAGGCTTGAGCCTCTGCATTGACTACGCTTTGTCCTCGGGTCTCATAAGAATGGGTCAGGGAGAGTTGAGCAGGCGCAGTTGCGACCATTGCCGTCAACATAAAACCAAGGTAAAACTCCTGTTCTTGGGCCTTCCCAGTGCCTGGCCGCGGGCTAAAAAGCACTACTTCGTGCATGACAGTGTATAAGATTGGAAGATGCTACCTGCAGACGATGCTTCAAGGCTGGCCGGCCTTGTGTCACTTCGAACGTGAAAACTGGCAGACCATATTACCAAAGCTCAAAAGAACAGTACGATTTGATGAGTACCATTGTCAGGCATTTTCTCCCCGATGCTGCTCTGGATAAGGAGAGCCTCCGGCAACTTGTGACGCAGCTGCACGAAGATGACAACAACCGCGGCAGTAATGACGGCAATGACAAGAACACAACTCCTGACAACAATACATCGAGTGCAGCAGACTGTCATCATCAAACGCCAATCGGTGGGGTCAATGCTGGCTTGCGAAGTCCACTGCCAGCAACAGCTCTAGTTGAGACAGGTCTACTTACGTCAGTCGAAACCACCATCCAGTTACAACCTGCTTCAAGAAGATCCCCAGACCAGACGACATCAGAGCCTCACCTGCAGCGCTATGACTGTCCCGATGGGCTGAACCAGGGAAATGCCGGCCTTGGACCACTTTCGACGGCGAGGCTGGCCGAGTATGCTTGCCACCATTCAATATCAGCATTCGATGCGCCACAGACATGCTCACCGGAGAGCACCAGAGCTTCTTGGACAAGCGAAACAGAGCCGACCGAGAGCATGGCTCGTGCAGAGTTGATGAATATTACGAGTGAGTTGCGAGGCATGGCTTGATTTGGCTCAAGACGGCTGACTCGCAACCGCGACTCAGGATACGACAGCGGCACCAGCTGGACTGCGTTCTTCCGCAAAATACACTCTACTAAGGGGCCCAAATATGGCGATGCGCTAGGGGGTTCTGTCTTTAGGTTCGATGAGCTGACTGGCAGCAAACAAGTCGACCAAGTTCAGCCCACCGATCTCCCACCTAGGGCCGAGTTTGAGCGAGCGTCCTTGAAGTTCTTCGCCGAGATCAATTGCGTAAACTATATTTTGAGCTATGAGCAGTTTTACGTCTATATGTCCGACTGCTTGGATCAAAGGCACCCGCTCAGCCATGGGGTATTCATGCTCTTGTGTTTGATACTGTCATTTGACTCCAAGTACGAGGAGTTCTTTTCCAAGGCATGCGGACATGTTGAGTATACATTTGAGGAAGGAAGCATAGCCAGTGTGGAGTCTCTAATGCTTCTCGTACGGCCTTCTTTCTCTTCCATACTACGACCACGTTGCTAACTGCGAATTCAGGCTTTGTGCCGGCTGAACAGAGATCAGAGAAATCTAGCCTGGATCACTCTTGGTTGCGCGTCCAGGATTGCGCAGTCCTTGGGACTGCACTTGAAGGAATCGTGCTGGGAAGAAAAGTCTCCTTCTATTATTGAGAGCCGAAAGCGTTTATGGTGGTCTCTTTACGACCTGGAAATTTGCCTCGCATATCGTCTTGGAAGAAACCCCGGGATCAACCCAGCATTCTGCAGTTTGGATATCCCGTCTCAGGCGGTAAGTAAGCCAGTATCTAGCCACGAGACGTACTGGCTGACATACTCAGATGTTGAACATGACTCCATACACTCCTCCAGATTACCACAAAGCCGTCGCTCAGCTAAGCAAGATCACTTACCTGATAGTACAGGATCTATACGGGCCGAGAGCGGCGCAAATCTGCCTTGACAGTCGTGCCGAGGAGATTTTGGGTGACATACAGTGCTTTTGGAACGAATTGCACGAGTATCTAAAGCCTGGGGCCCCTTTGGCAGCATCTCATAGTCGGGCCGTCCACTACCTCGGACTCCGCTATGAGTACACAATTCTGGTTGCGACAAGACCGTCGGTGGTCTCTTGTTGGAAGTCCTTCGGCTCTTGCAGCGACCGCTTGATGCAACGTGTACAACTGTGCGAAGCAGCCAATAGAAGGTCCCTCATACTCCTCAAGAGAATGGCCCAAGAAGGTTTATTTAGTCAACAAAACTTCCTGGATGCGACTTATGTGCTTGCCAACGCACTGATTTTGCTCTTGAGGCTCGTCAAAGACCCTTCAAGAGAACTCCTCATGGAAGCGGATGAATATTGCCTCCTCATCGACATGACCCAGCATCTGAACATCGGCAGGGTGACAAAACGTCATTTCGAAGAGACCACATGCGAAATAAGGTCAAGACTTGGGTGAGTTGCTTCCTCAGATAAAGCGACGTGCGCAAACACTGCTGACGGTGTTTAGCTTAGGAGGAGAGATGCGCAGTTCGAGAGATATGTCCGTCAATGAGCTTCTTGAGAACTTCATGGGCGTGAATGAATGCATATGGCCGACATGGCCTTTTGATGATGTTGCCGAGGTGGAATTGACCACGGCCATACCTTGAGTTGCCATTTCGAGCGGCTTTGCTGATATACAGCGCCAGCTGGGGTACATTTATACCACGTCCGGCCCTGGTAGCATTTTCCAGAAAGTCTCACCATTTCGCTCGGAGATATTCTCCTATGGCCTAGTTCCACGAAAGCAACAACTGCAGTTACCATGCACGGGTTTCGCAGCTATTCATATACTCCAGAAGGGCTTGAGCAATCGAAGCACATCAGCACCGAGAAAGTGTGATGCCTCCACACAGGTTTACCGTTGTTTTTCTGTGTAAGAGGGTACAGAAAGTATTCAGGACTCTTGTACCTAGTTTCTTCTTCACGTCCTCTTACATCCCGTTCCATCGTGCATTCTCACTCAATAGAGGAGCTTAAAGTCCCCTGACCAAACAAATGGCCAAGAATATCCAAGCTGTTCCCCTCAAATAACTCACAGGTGGACTTCCCCACGTCTCCTCAGATATACGTAGAGGCCACTCTGAAGATAGAATAGGCCCGTGATATGATCCAGAGGCTTTTGGCTAACAAGCGTCATTTCATACCTTCGAAACAGCTGGGGTAGGAGTTTGTTCATTTCGAAGAGTGCAAGATGTCTCCCAATGCAAAGATGAGAACCGCCCCCAAACTAGTGTCCTTATCAGCCTATTCGCTCTGCATCTCCTCGCATCAAAAGGATAGCCACTTCGCTGAAAGGGCCCAATGCTGGCTCAAAATTGTTGAAATGGTGGGTACACATACCTGAAACATGCATCTTTCCATCATTTTCACACGACTCTCGTCCTTGGACAACCATCTCTCAGGATTGAACAAGTCCACATCGGCTCCGAAAATATCTTTGTCTCTGTGTAACACCCATGCATTGAGAGCAACCTGCGTGCCACCCGGCAGCCATGTGCCATTGATCTCTGTACCTCCGGTAGGAACCATCCGAGTTATATTAGCACCCAAGGCAGGCTGCAGACGCATCGTCTCTTTGAGACAAGCTTGGAAATATTCGAGCGCTTGTGCCTCTTTATACTGAACCATCTCTGAGAGCGGACTACTGAGAATCTCCGCAACCAGTTTATCATGGATCTCAGAGTTTGATAGTACATGCCAGACAAATGATTGCATCGTAGAAGCTGTTGAATCGGACCCGGCCGCCCTGGTAGCTTGTTAGTCAAAGCAGACCACTCGGAGGATACAAGAAGAGCTAATCCATACACCGCCCCCGTCGATAGGGAAATCACATCTTGAATCGAGAACTTATCAGGGTATTCGTTGTGAGACTCCAAGTGTGCCTTGAGCAGACATTTCGGTCCGGTTCCAGCAGCATCGTCGTCCTCTTCCAGGTGTCTCTTCAGCATGAGTTCTGCCGTTCGGGGGAGTAACGAGACTGCGTTTTCGGGGAGGAAAGGGACATATTTCCAAATCGGATTGGAACGTGTCAGCTTTTCAACAAAAGGGACTTGGCCAACGATTCCACTCTCCCAGCCTGATCTCCGGATTGTTTTGCAGAATCCATCCATATCAGTACCAGCGTCAAGGAATCCAAAAGGGTGCGCAAAAGCGAATTGACCCAGAACCTGGACCGATCATCGGAATCTGTAATAAATTTGGATACCAGGGGTGTGGCACATACATCAAATGCTAGATAGTGCAACCAGCTCCCCAGATCGACGGCCAATTTGTCATGCACCGCAAAGCCGTCCATCTTTGACTGAAATTTCCACAGCAGAGCTTCTATGTCTTCGGTATGTTGCTGAACTGATGCTAGGCTGTAAGGCGGCACGGCAAACCGTTTCATGACGGCATGAACAGGCTCGCGAATTTCCGTGAAGAGGTCTTTAACATTGGGTGGCAGAAAGATAGTGTAGAAGTCAGACTTATAAAAGCCTTTACCGGTCTTGAAGATATCGAGAGCAGCCAAAGGTGACGCCATAGAAATCTCGTTTGGACCCAATCTCACAATAGGACCTTATATTATATGGGATTAGTTAGAGGATTGAGAATTCACCTTGTCCAAAATACCATATTGACGGTGTACCGCGATGTAGTGCTCTTCTGCTTTGCCGGTCCAGGCGGTCCACACTAAGTTGATGCTTTTAGTCGGAGCGATAGCAAAGCCATACTCATGACCTTACCTTGCCATAATCTCGTGAAAGATGCAAGTAACGGGCCAGGGAATTTGCGAAGCGGGCTGGCATATCGGTTATAAAGTAGCGTGAGAAGGACACCGAGCAACAAAAAGCTCACGCCATATAACTTTATGTAATGCGATAGGGACTCTGCCCTCGAAAGCTGCAGTGCTAATTGCGCCATGAGGACCAATTGAGGAAGATGAGTATCGAGAGTCTCAATTGCGAAGTTATGTATGAGAGCAGCTGTACGTAGACATCTGCGTCTACTTATGAAAGCAAGTTGTAAAGTCGTTGCTACGGGGCCGTGGTCCGGCTTTGGAACATTGGCACAATGACCTTACAATTTTTGGATGAAACTCTCCGGTGCCGTATCATATTTCCGGGGTATGGCATTTCCCCTACGGGATCCGACATGGACGCGATCCCAGGTTGAGCTCGCACAGGAGGCGTTGTACAGAGGGCGATGGGGTTAGGAGGCTGCTGTTGAGAACGGGACTGCCTCGGGGGACATACAAAAGAGATATTGTGTGTTTCATTAGCGATCTCGTCCGGTTCGAACGTCTCTCATTTGTCCATCCCTGAAGACGTTCCCCACTAAAGTGCACTAAAACTAGTTGCTATATTAGTCTTGCGTCCGAGTTTCAGCGGGGAAGTACACTAAACTGTACATATCGCATGATTCTCCTGCCTCGGGTTCCGCATCAAACAGAGAAGAGGTTTTGCAGCCTCTTTGCCTCAGAATCAGCATTCTGTGCTGCAATTATCTCCGCTACCGACCTGCTGCATGAAAGAGCCGAGGTTAATTCCCTGGACCGCGCAGGGGGTCCATGCTGGGGATTTTCAAGGCTCGGATGTGTGATCTACCAGTCTGGAGCTGCCCGTGTGGGTTATCGGACGCCGTTAACAATGATGCATGCCTCAACTGAATCTCATGATGCTCCTCGAGGTTTGCGGTATTTTTGTTCTGTACGGATGAATTGTCTACTGGCCGTTCTCCAATCTATTGTTGAGGCACATCTCATTTTCTCATGGGCAGGCTAGCATACCGTTGAGCTGCGACCTGCGCCCTTTGCATGATTTTGTCTGTGGTTCGATGACTCCAACGTCGTCTTGAGTCACATTGCAACTGCACGCTGTTGGGTTTCAGCCTTCGAGGTGGAAGGGAGGCTTGATGCAATCTGTTCCATATCTCTCGCATCGCCTCTCACGGGACAGACCTTGCGGTCCGTAGTTGAAGTGCTATCATACTCCCTATCAAAGCCTACGATTTCGAGCAATGTGTAGAAGATTATAGATGCAAACGCCTCCCCTCGATGATTCTCCTTCTTAAGTGTTGAATTTCGTGGAGTGCTGGGATACCATGGCAATGGAGTTCCCATCAGCTTGGCCTTGATTTCTGGGGCAACTTAGCCAGACTCCACGTCCTCGTTTATGGCTCCCTAAGTCGGATATAGCAGGCGGGATATGAGATGTGCTTGACTGTGTGCCGAACCGTGCTACTAATGTGAGCTTCAGCTTGAGTCGACATCGTCTAAGACTTATTCCCCCTGTTCACGTTGTGCACCATAACAAGTGGACGCAGACCAAGGCGATGCACAACGGAGACTGCAGACGTCCAGCAGCAACCTACGACAAGAGCTGATGCCAGTATCTGCGAATTCATGCATTGTGGGGGTTCCACTTCTCAGGATTTACCGCAAGAGACATTAAAATATCTTGCGCTACGGCCTCAAATCCCGGCCGAACAGTGTTGTCATCTGAATATACGCGCCAAATCACTCTCAACATTACAAATTTACCGGCAACCTGGCAAGACGGTTCCATTATTCTCGAACGGGGCGAGGTCCATCAGACACTGCCGATCTCCCTCTGTAAATGAAATTCCGCTCTAGAACAAGCTTGGCTGGCTATGGTAGGCTACTCTTTCACTATTGCCAGAGGAAAACGCTGCCGTTAGCTTGGAAAGACAAATATGCATCTCGCGACTAGACAAGCCGCGGACCGGCTGGCGTTCAGACTTGGCTCGCTCGTCAACAACGGAAGCTGGCAGGCAGGCCAAAACACGTCTGCTGAGAACCTTCATAATGGCGTCTGCTGGGGCGAACGGGAAAAAGAGTCGACAGAGGTTACAAGATGGCTCAGCAGACTTGTCTTGCCTAACCTGTCATGGATTGTTCTCCGCATGCTCCAGAGATGGACCTTACAGGGATCCGAAGACAGAGTACTGCGTGGCTGCAGCATTCGACGAACCGGGAGAGGTAATCGCTAGGATCAAGAACATGGCATTCTATCCGGAGTATTTAGCGGATACGCAAGCTATAGAGACCAAAATATTGCGCGACGTCTTTGCTAGAAGGGACCTCTGGTGACGTAGTGGCGATCTCCT
The DNA here is from genome assembly GCF_000585535.1 of Cladophialophora psammophila CBS 110553. NCBI lineage: Eukaryota > Fungi > Ascomycota > Eurotiomycetes > Chaetothyriales > Herpotrichiellaceae > Cladophialophora > Cladophialophora psammophila. Next base: position 277,892 of record NW_006912955.1, read on the forward strand.
CTCGGGAAGACGGGCTCGGCTGGGTCACCTTCCTCGATCGAATAGGCGACAGTTTTCAATGGAAAGGGGAAAACGTCAGTGCAGATGAAGTCCGAGCCTTCATATCGGGAATGCAGTACGTATTGGATGCCGTGGTGGTTGGTAAGTAGCTCAAGGGCTACGATGGGTAGGCCGGTGCGGTGGTCATTGCCCTCGACGGCTCACCCGATGGCGAGATCGAGGGCCGATTCATAAAGGGATTATATCGCATTCTGAGGCGAAAGGGTCTGCCAGATTATGCCCTGCCCAAGCTTATGGCCGTTACAAATGAGCTTGCGGCGGTTGGCGACACGTTCAAGCACGCCAACCAGAGTTTTAAGGGCATAGACTGGAGTGCGGCCGCCTCGGACAAGGGTACACGGAAGTACTGGCTCGATTCTGAAGCTAAGACGTACTGACCGATCGATGCGAAGAGCTGGGCCACCATCGAAAAGGGCCAAGCCAAATCATGAGAGCAGTGGAATGGCTGACCCAACTGTGGTCAGAAACGGGGCAACATGCTTGGAAAATGCTTCCGGCCAAAAGAAGTCTTCGCCCAAACAAAGGCCCAAGGCCGGCGAATCTTTACGAACCTCAGACCTCTGTCTTCTCGGACGAGACTCCCAACCAGGAGTTATATCACAGGCGTTGTTCCATAGTCCGACAGCCGAGTGCATATTCAAGTTCTTAGTCTGAGAAAGGCCTTTAGCAAGTCATAGAACAATTTCACGTAGCTGGAAACTTTCTCAGCTCACTACCTTAAGGACAGCTAATATGTCTTGCCCTGAGCAGCTTAGATCAACAATTACAGCTCTTCTTAAGATCAAGCATCTAGGCTTGCCTGCTGGCAAAAATGTGGCAAACTCGGAGATTTCCCACAGCAACCGAGAAAGTTGGCATATCTTCAACAAGCGTGTCATTGGTGGAAAGGCACGCTCCTCCGGTTCTATCGAACGTGGAACCAGGAATTTGACTGTAGCATGCTTCGTAAACTTCGTCCGTGAGAGACCGTCATTATTGAGGTGGCAGTATCAGGCACGGCCTGGTTCTCAGTCATGATATTTCCCACTTTAAGAACATCCGTCCCAACTGTTGCAGAAGCTGAAGGGACATCGCCATACCGGACCTGCCGGGTGTTACCAGAGATGTTCTGAAAGGTGGGTGATTAGAGAGGATCGAAGATCGTCTCGTTGGGGACATCATTGGCGTCCGGTATAGCTGTGGACCGCACCCAAGTGTCCGCTGAAGCTGAATCAAAGTTCTAGAAATGTCAACAAAGGAACTGAACCCTGAAGCTGTTTGAAGTACCATCTGCACAGTTTGCTCCAGAGTTCCGAGCTGGATTAAACAAGTATAGAACGGGTCATTTTCCTTGTCGTCGGCACTTCTGCACAGTGTAGATTAGCGGCGTCGTGAGGGCGAGGGAGACTGCCATACACCGAGGTAGGAGTCCCATCATCCTGGAGTCCGAGGAGAATATTGTTATTGTTCCGGTGGTAGGGACTCGGAGTTGTCGGATTGATGTCGTGTTTGTGATAGAGATAGATCAGCGACTTGGTGCCATCAGCATGGTAGTTGGTATTGCGGTGGATGGGCGCCCAGTTGACACCAGGAACTGCTCTGGCGAAAGGTTCGCGGACTCGGAGGTGCAGAAGAATGCTTCAGGAGGAGAACGTTCGTAATGGCTTGATGTTGATATGCCGCTCGGCAAGAGTGGATTGCAGAAAGATAAAATGAGGGCCGTCAGGCGAAAGGAGGTTGTGGCAGATTTGGGGTGAGGTAGGGAGAAATAGAAATAAGGTACATGCTGGCAAGAAGAAAAATGGACTTGCCGGAAAGCAATGACTTCAGATGCATTGTGACAACGCCACACGAGATTCTGGAGGAATGGGATCAACTCAGGTCGGGACTACGAAGGTTTCTCTGCAGGATACCAAATAACAAGCACTCAACGACAAGTTGAACCAGAGAGAGTTCTTCTTAAATCCTCCTGCATTGACTTCACTGTCGTTGGGACATGATGTCAATTCCGGCTCTGTCACACTTGCTAAGAGGTTTCCATTTTCAGAGCCGAGAAACCAAACGCGAGGATGAAGTAGCAGTCGAGCTAGCGGGATACTTGTGTAACGTGCCATCAGCGGATACCTTACACTTCAGCCATGCAGACTCATCCGGCTTCCAAAATCGTCGCCAGGTAGCCGGCCATGAGCCTCGAGTCGTAGAGAAACCCGACAGTGGCCGGCGAGCCTTTGCGGTACATTCAAGTCTGTATTGTGAAGCACGGCGCCCGAATGTTTGACTCAGATCGGCAAGATCACTTGTCAACGGTCGCACTTGGTTTGCCATAGTGCCAGTAAAGTTCAGCAAGACCAAAAGGCTGCCGTCGACCTTAGGTGAGGCCATCTCGACGTGCTGTAACAACATGAGGAAATACCTCCGTGACTTTTCAAGGGCCAGACCGAATACAGCTGAGGGCATCACCTGTTCATGTCGGCCTTCAGGGTTCAGGTTACTCTTGGACACCTCAGCGTTGTCCAAGATGAAGATAATGTTCAGGAACAACACTGCAGCGAGAGTAATTGTAGCAAACATCAGATCCCCCTGACTCTGCAGGAACCCAGGGCGCACAGCTGTGAAATCCGCGAACGTTTCCAGGAGCTTGCCTCTGATGGCTGCTGACCGAGTATCAATCCAGTTGACTGGATGAAATTTGTCGGCTTCGGAAAATGGTGCGAGCTGTTGTTGAATGGTGGCGTCGAGGAGGGATCGCAGAGAAGATAAGATGCTTCACAAAAATTTCCCTGCCCATCCAATCTTTCTACGAAAACACCCTCATTTCAGTTGGGTTCTGCAGCCACTACTTCAACGTGGCTGCTGACGTTCGACCGGAACAGACTTACTGGCGTACCGTGAAATAACCACTGTACATTGCATCGCCTAGCAAGCATGCAATCACCCATGTTTCACAACCGCAGCTGGCCTCCGCTGGTCAAGCCTCCTCCGACTTCGTTGTAACCACGCGTACTCGCGGCAGGAGATGAGACTGGGGCAATTCAAGTGTTTGATGTGAACTCGAGAGCGATTCTCAAGATATAGAAAGACCAGCAATAGGCTGTTCACACTGCGAAACAGAGTCCAAGGGAGAGCACGTCTCTAATGAGCCGTGGCGATGACAAGGCTGTCAGGTTTTAGGATCTCCCCAGTGAATCCAGCGTCGAATCCTTTTGCGGACACCAGGATTATGTTCGGACCGGCTCTTTCCTCCCTAGGCAGGGGCGCAACCTGCTCGTCTCTGGAAGCTATCATTAGACTGCGACTCTGTGATCCTCGAATACCAACAAGGGCTGTCATGATATTAAGCATATTGCTTCCGGGAGGATGGTCTTTGTAGATTTTCAGGGACAGTAATTCTCGCTTCTGCCGAGGGCCAAATCGCGGTCTTAGACATTGTCATCAGTAGACCTCTGCACATAATCAAGAACCATCAAAAGATAGTCACGTCCTTCTGCTAGGCATTAAATAGTACGAGAGTCTTCAGTAGCGGCCTCGATGGACCCATACAGGTATCAGAAACGACAGGCTGAAATGTGGCCGCAGGCTCGAAATATCTGTCTCCCATTCTCTCGTTGGCTGTCATTGGGTCTGGTACTTTCTCCGACGACAGGCATGTCGTCGTCGGTATGTCCACTGGCCAATTGAGCATCAAGACACGATCTTCTAGTGAGCAAAAAGGCAAAGAGCGAGAAAGGCAGAGATAAATGGAAGCATTGCTTGCAGGCGAGATCTAAGAATCCTACTCTTGATGACTGTACCCCCGTGGGACAAACAATGGCAACTTCTTCTAACAATTCTGTATCTTCTTTGCACCATGGAAGCTTGGTAAATGTGTGTTGGCGCGTCAGGCTGTGTCTCTCGGTTTGGATCTTGCTTACCTGAATCAACTCCTCAACAGACTCCGCAGAGGTAGTCATCGACAAGAACTTCAAGGGCTCAGAGTTCTTTGGCCATCGATGCAGATTCTCGATACCGATAGCACTATCATCTTTGATATATTTTTGCATTAGTTCCTGCAAGGGAAGGCTACTGACGAGTAGATGGATCAATGAAAGTATTGAGCGATAATATCCTTCGTATACTAGGCGTATCTAAGGAGACTTGAGCCTTTAAAGGGGTTTCAAGGAGCTGAGGAGGAGTGTGCGGTTCTTATACGCTCCTCCCCCGCTAGTACGTTGGCCTCTTGTTGGTTTATTGTCTAGGGCTCCGAGTGAGTTGTCGGTGTCCTAATATAGTAATGGTAATGGTGAATATAGAACGATAGCTAATCATCAGAGCTACTTCAATTAGGCTCCCTAGAAATCGGCCACGACAAAACAACGGAATGTGTGCAACGTTGGTCTTTCTCGCTACTGGTCTGGTCGCCCTTTTTCATGACTCCCTTTGGTTTTTAACCCTGGGGAACAGGGGGTGACCGCCCTGGAACAACCGCGGCAACTAACTTGTCTTCGGGACATACATTCTCCGGATTCCGGGGTCTTGGCCCTCCCAGGCCCTCCATAGCGCAGCCCCGCAAACCGAGGACCCCCCTCCAGGTTCCCCATTCGGGGTTAGTTGTTGCTTGGGGTTGCCGCACCCCCGAAGAACCTCTTTTTCAACATCTGCATTATTGGCCGCGCCGACTGGCAATGGCACTCTTGAACTTGTTTCTGGCTGCTGTACGAGCTGCTCATCATAGTACGATATTGGGCCCGCTTGAACAGATATTCCGCAGCAGCGACTGATGGCTGCATCTCCTGGTAAGTCCAGCCCGACCTCGTTGATTATCCTGCGATCGCGCTACAAGAAACAAACGCAAGGGAAGCTGATGCATTTGACACCAGGTCCAGAAAGCCCTAAGTCTGTCGAGAGACGTCGCACCCATGCCTGCAAGGTCTGTCAGAGGGTCTTCGTCCGGGCAGAACATCTCCAGCGTCACTTGCTCTCACGTATGTCGCCCTGAGCCCCCGAGTGGCTGTGCAGGCCTGACCGCGCCCTGATCAGATGAAAACCATAAACCCAACAAGTGCAAGGCTTGCCATGCACGATTTGCCCGCTCGGACGTCTTGCTGCGCCATACCAGGAAATGCGTACCGTACTCACGCATGATTGAAGCCGCAGACGGGGAGAATGGCGATACAAACAATGACGCAGGGACGGTGGCCAGACTTCAACAAGCCGGATGCGCCCAAAATTCTGATCCACCGCGTTTCCGGTACGGCTAGCAGCGCGATACCCTTCGTCGAGACCACGGCCAGACTAATCTTTCATGGAACAGTCCTCCCGATACGGATCACGATCACCTGCAACACGAGCAGACGGGCATCGCGAAGCCTCAGCAGCAGCACGGAGACACCGGCAATCTGAGAAACACCGCCAGCACTCACACCAACGACGCTTCCAGCCGGATGGATCACATGCAATTTCTCTCGGGAGTATGTGAAGCTCTCAGTTGTGTAACGCGGGTGCTGACCAGAAGAAGATGACGAGGCCTTCGAATGACATGTACACTAGGATGAACGATTTCGACCCTTCCCAATTCAACGTATCTATGTCGGATCCAAGTATGATGCGTCTTGACGCCTCGAGAAATTCGACCGCGCTTGTATTACCCGACACGAACAATCTCGACCTATGGGGGCCAGCACGTTCGTCTACGGATGTGAATCAAGGGGCGGACGCAAACGCGAACAATTCTACATTGAATGGCGTTCTCGACACCCAGCCGCCGGCCGCTCCGCTGTCAGGCTCCACACATTCTTTCTCAGCAGGCTCTGCCTTCCTGGATACAGCTGCCCAGTCGATGGCCATGCCAGAACTCTCTCAGGCAATGTTTAACGATGATCTCATGTTTCTGGAAGATTTTCTACTGCCCGAGTTCGTGGCCAATGCTACTGGATGTACCACGCCGATTCCCGCGGACTTCGACCCAGCCGCCTTACAGTGTCTTGCTGCCAGGAATGAACCCGATATTTCCGAGGCTCGTCTGTTCCTACCAAGACCAACAGACGAAGCTCGAGCCCCTCACCTTTTCGATATTAGTCCCCAAGATGTAGATCGGTTTCAGAAAGATATCTTGAGCACGCGTCTCTTGAGCAACTTCTCCTTTCCGCGGCGTTCCCGCATATTGCGGTGCCTGTCTGCCTATTTCGACAGTGTCGACCCGCATGTACCAATTGTCCAACAAGCTACCTTCAGCTTGTGTGGTACGGCCCCGGCATTGGTGCTCGCGATGCTCGGGATGGGAGCTCTCATTACATCTGAAACTCAATTTGCTGTATCGGCGTATGAGGCAGCCTGTACCTTACTGGACCACGAGACCAAAGATGAGGTCTACGCATCGTCGCAATTTGAATTTGGGCCAATTCAAGCTCTGCTACTCTGTGTCCACTTTGGGGCGTTCAGCGATGACCAGACTTTTGTCCAGCGCTCTCAAGCGCAACTCAACCTTGTCTCCAAGATGCTGAGGCATGGTTTAGACGATTTAAGTGACAAACGAGCCGAGTCTGAACAGGACTGGATAACCTGGTCCTTCATCGAAACTTTCAGCCGGTTAGCGTCGTGGAGCTGTTCACTGAACGCTGTCCTTTTTGCGTACGACGATTCTTTTCAAACAAATACTCAACATTTCTTGCGACATGTGCCGCTCCCCCTTGACGAGGACCTTTGGAGGGCTCGCTCAGCACAAGAATGGTCATCCCTCGGAGGCCTTTCACGCTCACATGGCGCTCTCAATTTCTTGACGTTAGCCGAGTCTCTGCTCCAAGGAAAGCCCGTTCTCGAGCAATTAAGCTGTTTCGGCTTGTTCTCAATCATCGGATGGTTTCTCCTCTACATCTGCAACCACGAACGGATGAAACTATTGGTCGGATCGCTCGACATATTCGAGACCGAGTTCACCAGCAAAATAGATGTAGGGCTTGGGGCCTGGGAAACCCTGACCCGCCGACATCTACGGACAGGCCACGTCATGTTCAGACAGTTGAATCCCCTGATCTCAGACAGCTTCCCCCTCCTCGGATCCGCTTATTACCACCTCTATGTGGGTGATGAATTGCGCACTCTAAAAGAGATAGCTAGCAAGCAAGCACCGGCGGGTGGAATGCCGACATCACAGACACTTCCCGAATTCAATCCGCGCCCTGAAGCGTACAAAGCAGTGCGATATGCTGCAAATTCGTGGCTTGTCCGTGCTAAACTCGGTATCAGCCACTTCCAGCAATCTCCTGATGCGTATGGTCCTCACGGAGCCATGGGGGCATACGAATCTGGTAAGTCTTCTTCTAGCATCTCGAGCTCGTGGCACTTGGCGCACCTTCTTCCGTGGAGTATGGCTGCTCCTATCATGCTTCAATACTAACTCAGACCCAATGGCGCAGCACTCCTTCTGTCGTGGTGGCTCTCCGTCGGCCAACCAGCACAGACTCCAGACGGATTGACCATTGAAGACAATGCGTCAGTCAGGGCGTTAAAGGCGCTGTTGACGGAGGTCATTGCCGAAGTTGAGGATCAAGATATCTATTGCAATGACGAGACCGCTCGCGCACTTGCACCCCTAATTTTTTGCCGCCGGTCGATGGATAGATCCGTCTTCACCTGTAAGTCTCTCCTCACATCTCCTGGTTGAGCTTTGACTAAGGGCAGACACCCGAACTCTGCGGCACGCGCTTGATTCCTTCCAGTCACACATGCGCGGGAAAACATTTGCCCGCTGAAGACGGATTGAATCTTCATATGGATCCGCAAGGGCTGCTAAGGGCTTTTGCTTTGCGCTTTTGGCAATGCTGCGTGCCTCGGCCTGATGCTGTCTGGGCTGCCAAGTAGATCACTGTTTCTCCTGCGAATTGTCAGCCACCAGGGCTGCACCTTTGGCAGCAGGAGAAAATTGCGTTCCCAAATAGCGTTATTGGAGGTACATGCATCCCGCTTATGCGTTAGCGACCTGCTGCCTTGCGGCACACGCACGTGGTGTTAGCATCTGATGCATCCATTTTTTATAGAGGAAGAATGAAGCTGAGGCTGTTTGAGATGTCCTCGAGCTTTTGGCAGGGCGAGGTCCCCGCGAGGGTCGTGAGGGTCGAGGCATTGCTGTAGCACATTGCCGCCTCCTGGATGATGGCAATTGCGTCACGGGCGACCCGGCCTTTGGAGTCATAGCGGATGCACCGTACCACTGCAATTTGCCTTGTCATCCAGCCATGAAGAAGTGGGCGGCGACATCGACGCTAGATGGCCATCTGGATTTGCTTGCCCAATCTGTTGGAGGATATCTTCCATTCGACACCTGCATTGTAGATCAAGACGGCGCCGTCGACCCTTCTCAGCCGCTTCATGGAGCGGCTTCAGACGCCGTGATGTCAACTTCAAAAGGACGCTGGCACAGAGAGCGCAGACTTGGGCTGGGGGCGATTGACAACGACCATCATGACCTCCATGAACACCACGACTACTCAGAACTTCCGCGTCCATAGCCTCTGCGCAGTCCCGGAACAACGCCCATCGACCGCTTGTACCGAGCACGATCTCGCCCTGCCAACCCCACGACTCGTCCCAGGCGAGGTTAAAGCATACCTCCGGTCAAGGAAGACCACCAGCCCCCGGTGCGAAAGGGTGTCTGCCATAGCCTTGAGTATAAGATCTCCTGCTGCTAAGATGGAGGACGTCATGGTGGTACAGTACTAATACACAAACTGCCGTTTCTCGAAGTTGGCCGATGGCCCATGCTCCCACGGTGAATTACGGTCGCATGAAACTCTTCATGAATCTCAGTGGACTACAATTTCAAGCTACTGTTTGTCTACAAAGCGACATTGCGAGGTCGAGCTATATCGTGCTGGAACATTACTAGTACCGTACGACGGACATTTTATATAGAACCCAGCGGACAACTCAAATTAAAGTGGGGGAGAAGCTGCTGAGACAGCCTCCCTGGTATAGGCCTTTTTCCTGACGCACATAGAAGTCGACTTCCGTCGGATCGAGAGGTTAGACCTTGTTCCCTTGATAAACAGGCACAGCTTCTTGGTCAATCAGCGAGGATAGCTGCCAGCCTAGAGAGCGGAGACAGTCCTCTCTCCCACATCATGCAGCAGTTGCCCACTCTCTTCATCACTCTACGTCGTCTGAGGGGATCCGCCCACAGAGGGACCTCGATCAGACCAACAAGGTCCAGACATTCACTTGGGACAGGCGGCTGCACCAACGGTTTCTCACAGTTGTGTTGCGGCGAACGCGGTATTAATTGCACAAAGTCGAGGCTTCAAACTTACCCAAAGCCCTAGAGAGGCGTAATTTCCAGCGAGGTGAATCTTCGAATTCGCCTGCCCTTGCCACTGCTGGCGTCAGGAGGCATCCCCCGCGACCGGCATTTGGGCACGGTACGCCACTAACTACAATGAAACACGCACTGGCACGCCCGGCGGGGAAATCTCCCAGAGCTTTGCAATATGGACTGGCATGAATCTAAAACCCCGTCCTTTAGATCTTGTCACGCACTTCCATACGCGATCCAACTTACAATCATCTACCACAATTTTTTCCCCCAAGAGAAGGTCGGCCCCTCAACTGCTAGACAGCTTCAGAGAAACCGGTCCTCGGGACTCGAATTCGGACTTCCTAATCCTTCGCTACACGTCAGATTGTAGGGAAGTATAAAAAACCGAGCATACGGAAGGCGCAGTCCCGAGATCAGGTTCCAGCGACGTCCGGAACTGCACAATATGGGGTTTCGTCCGGGCGAATTGGCAGGGCGTACGTGTTGACAGGGTTGCAAGATAGCCACTGTGTCAAACCACCCGAGACGCTAGCTGTTACACCAACTGCGGTCCTTACCTCAACAACGTCATTCTCACCGACCTGCGACAGCATGGCAACAGAATAGGAGGTTTCAGGAATGGCCTTCAGATGACAAGCTAAAGTGTATATAAACAGGCAGAGTCTCTCTGAATAGCCAGGGAGACAGAACACAATCAAGTAGATAGATCCACTCCCGTTCTGTGTACAATAGTATGCCTGAAATCCCGGACATCATTCCGATTTCCGATTTATTGCGCGGAAATAGTGACCACAATCAGATTGATACCCTGACAATCTCATGGGCATTGCATCGCGTGATCGGTCTATCATCACCCGCCAACTCAAATAAAGAGGAGGAACTGGATCACCAGCTCAGATCTTCGAAAGCGCAAATTCTCTTTACTGTTTCCTCGGATCTGCCTACGGCAAGGGAAGCAGCATCGAAGGATAGACTTGCGGAAGATCGGAGGATTCTCTGCCAGCCGCCGAGCGATGAATCGCTCCTGGAGAGCTTGCAAACTGTGTCGCAGATGATAGGAGGAGGCTGCACTTTATCAGAGCTAGATGAGCTCCAATTCACGAAGAAACAAGACACTCGTCAGATTGCCTTCCTTTGCTATTACGGCGGCAGCTTAGGTGCTCCTCAGGCAATCATGATCTCACATTACAACGAGATTGTAAACCTTCGGCAGCTCCACCTATTCGACAGACTTATGAAGGACGCCTTCGCGCCTCATTATCGCGATAACGCCCTGTGCTTAATGCCCTTCTTTCCCCCTCACATCTGCCGTCTCGTTGCCGTGTGCCACATCTCGATTTGACAAGGCGACAGCGTAATAGTCCTTCCTATGTTCGAATTTAAGATGTTTCTCGCTTCGATTATGAGATTCAAAATTAATACACTGTGGCGTGTGCCTCGATCATCATAAATATGACCAAGAACAAGGCTATGTGCGACTGATTCGACCTCAGTACCGTCAAGCAGATCATAACTGGGCAGCTCCACTCGGAAATGAGACTGCTGTAAGCTAGCTGCGCAGCACGGCTGCTGGATGGTACGACAAGGCTTTGGCCTGACCGAATCCGCGTAGGCACTCACCAGCCATAGGCCTGTAGATATTTAACTCGGTTCGTCTAGCTGTCTATTAGCTACAGTCGAGGCTAAGGTGGTCAGCCGGAGGGACATAAGATCACGGTATTTAATACGCCCGGGGACTTCTAGTTAAACCTCCTGGTATATTGTACTAGGCTATCTCAAAGATAAACGGGCCAATAAACCAAATATTTGTTGAAATGCCCAAGAGTCTGTTCGTCAAGACGGGTGAAAAGGTTAGGTTTCGCAGAAGTGCTGCGGGCAACGAACCGACCTCTTCTTGGTCAACTGTGAAAGAAGAAACAGAAGATAAATCATTTTTCAAGGGCGGACACCCTGACTTTCGCTGACCGTTGTTGACTGGGCGAGCATTGCTGGCGGTCGTCGTCGCCTTGATCAACGGTCCTGCCATTACCGGGTACGCCAATTCTCTACTAGATCAGTGTGTACTTGGAAGGGATCACACAGCTTAATGCCCAACACAAGTAAATTCTAGGGATTAGCGCTTTGAGCAACATTTAGCATGCTCTAGATCTCGAATGCCGTGTGGTGGGCTGACCAGCGATATCAACAACACACAAACTTAAAACTCAAGTCATGGGTGGCCTGTAACATGGTAAAGGGTTGGAATGATCATTGCTATCCCTATTGCAGAAAGCGGTGCAATATTCGCCTATTGATAAACTTGGTCGCCGACCTCCGCTTCCATGTCCTCAAACAAAGGTTTCGCGCTGAACCAACCAGGCCAGGGTCTTCCGATAGAATGGGCAGTATAAGCTGCATCCTCGTCGTTTATTTTAATCGTTGAGCCTCCACGACCGGCAGCAGCCGCGTCCGCCAGGAGTTGAGCGTGGCAGCACTTCTCCAGAGAACAGAACCAGAAAACGGTAGCTTCGACGGTTTGGCCGACGGTCAGAAGACCATGATTCTGCAGGAGGCACGCCTTCTTGTTGCCCAAAGCCTTAGCGATTTTCTCGCCCTCGTCCTTGGCAAAGACAATCCCTCCGAACTGGCGATAGACGCTGAGGTCATTGTAAAACGCGCACGAGTCCTGGGTGATGAAGTCGATGGGCCGTCCCAGGGCGCAAAAGGCACGACCGTACAGGCTGTGTGAGTGAGCGGCGCACATTACATCCGGGCGAGCTTTGTGGATCGCCGAATGGATCATGTACGCGGCGGTGTTGAGGAGCCTGCAAGGGCCGCCCCCGATCATGTTGCCTTCTTCGTCTACCAGGATAAGATCCGATTTCTTAATCTTATTAAACGACACGCCAAATGGATTGACCCAGAAGGTGTTGGGGTTGACGGGATCCCGAAGGGTGATGTGACCCGCCACTCCTTCGTCAAACCCTCGTTTGCCAAAAATACGAAAGGCAAGGGCGAGGCGGCCTTTTAAGTACTCTCTCTCTTCGTACTTGTCACTGAAGCGTGGGATGCGCGGGAAGCGCGTGGTGAGAAGAGGCTCGTCGTCCTTGGGAACATTGAACTTGGCCACTGGGTCGTCTTGGAGGGAAGGATTAGGGTACCCTTGCAGGGAGTCGGCATCTTGGTTTTCAGGCGCCGTATTGGAGAGTTTGATGGCCATCGTCGCCGTCGAGGTTGCCATGTTGGGCACAGTCTTCAGGATCCTTTGGCAAGAACTCTGATAGGGAGGATATCGCGTGTCAGCCGTAGGTACCCCGGCTGATTTGAAGGTGTACGTTGTCGTGATCTTGCTTAATGGTAAATTCAAGGCGTCACGGAATTGGTCGCCAGTTGAAAGCGGGAACAAGGGGCAAGGCTGACAGACCCCTTTACCCCGCATCACCCCCACATCACTTCCCCCACATGGCTCTCGTGCTCATAGAATGCTGTAGCATTTACTCACATGCCATTGACTTTGCCAACTTGGTCGAACAGAATTCGATACTATGCCCAGATTGGCCCAGAGTCTAAGCTCTTTTCTGTCGTGATCACCACCCACAGGCTCACTACGTGGTACTTACGCTCTTCCGACCCTCCATGCCATGCCTCGGATTAGTCAACCCCCTTATCGGCAAAATGCCAGTGTCAACAGCCCCAGGGTCTGGATGATGGTGTTTCTTGGCCTAGCTCCGAGAAGGAGAGCTACAAGAGCCTCGATATTCCTTTTTATGTGTCTGTCGCTTTTACCAACTTGGTTCACCGCATGCATCCCGTCGATACCATCGTTCCAGTGACACCAGCGACCGGGATATATGAACTCCTCCTACTCAGAGCGCCGACGTGGGGTCTATACTGAGGACCAACTTCGTATGACCCCCGTCATGACTTCAGTATCTCGAAAATACGACCTGATAGTGCTCGGAGCTACCGGGTACACTGGTCGGCTCACGGCTGAGTACATCCAAGAGCATATCACGACAGATTTGAAATGGGCGATTGCGGGACGCAATGGTTCGAAACTCTCTCGACTCGCCGACGACCTCAAAGGCATCAATGCGGACCGAGTTCAGCCCGGTATGAGATCAGAACGCCTGATGGTGGAACAACTTCTAATTAGGACCATCTGAAGGCCTTGAGGTCGTCGAACTCAACCGCGACGACTTGCAACAGCTCGCGCAGAAGACTCAGGTGCTTATTTCTACGGTCGGGCCTTTCGCCAAGTTTGGCGAGCCTGTCGTCGAGGCGTGCGTAAAGTCTAAGACGCATTACTTTGACATGTAAAACTCTCGTCACCACCAAGCGTGGCTTGAATCCTCTGACTTGCCTAGAACCGGCGAGACGCCTTTCACGCTCGATATGTTACAGAAGTATCATGATTTGGCGAAGAAGAACGGCGTGGTGGTAAGCCTGCTTCACTGCCGGGCTCTTGGATGGGGTCTTGTTCCTGGAGGTCCTTTCCATTTCGCCATAAGACAAATCGATTTGCTTCCAGGTGTCAGTCCTGGCAAGTCGAGGGCACAGTGACCCTTCTTCAACATGTTTCAATCCTAGAAGGACTGGTGGGCTGATATCGCTGTAGCTTGCCCCTCATTCTGGTGTGGACTCCGTTCCGGCCGACATTTTGACCTACCTATGCGTTCAAAAAATCCGGCAAACCTACGGCGTGGGTGTTAGGGAGAGCATCAACGTTCTCCACGAGTTGGGGTAAGATCAACTCTCAAACGCAGCTCGGCCATTCGGTAACCTCTCTCTAGGGGCGGGCCCAGTGCCGGCAGCCTGGCTACCATGGTGTCCCTCATTGAAACGTATTCGTTTCAATTTACACACTGCGCCCTGAGGCCGTACGCGCTCAGTCCAATCCCGCCGCCCAAGGCTGCGGGCACCGTGTCATTGCTCGACAGACTCCTTGCATCGCGCTATATCCCGCCGTTTGGAGTCGTGACCCACTTTCCGCAAGCCGAGTGTGATATCGGAATTGTCCACCGGTCCTGGGGACTATATGAGCAAGGAAAATACTATGGCGACAAGTTCCGGTTCTATGAGTACCAGATCATTGGGAGGCGGTTGAAGGCCTTTTTGACGCATTACACCGTGTCCTTGGTCCGGACGGCGCTGAGGCTCCTCCCACCATTTCGATGGCTGGTGAAGAGGCTCCTCCCGCCCTCCGGCAGCGGCCCACCAAAGTCCGAATTTGCGAATTACCGAGTTTTCTTCGCCACCGTCGCCACTGCCGACTGCGAGCCTACGCGGCGAGTCATGGCTTCATTGAATTACAAGGGGTCGCCGTACTATCTGACGGGCGTGCTGGTAGTCCAAGCAGCACTGACGCTGCTAGAAGGCGGCGATACCCTGGGAAGGAAACTGAAAGGTATGGTTACGCCGGCAACATGGGGAATGGAGCTGGTCGATCGGATGAAACAAGCTGGCGTTGAGTTCCGAGTCAGCCTTCTCGATTGAGCAAGAGTGGTCTAAACAGGGGGGGGGACTCCTTTTTGATTGTACCTTGTAGTTGGCCTCTCCAGGGGAGAATTAGAGATGAGTTCACTCGCGCCTCTGTAACCTCGTCTTTTGAGCTGGATCGAGTGTATGCTTTACCTGGGACGTGGTTTCCTGTCCGCGCTCTTGAATATCTGAGGGAGGACGCAATCACGTAGGTCTAGCCCTTGGCCGCTACGACATCAGATGACGTGCGTGTGGGAAGCCAAAGACCCCTGCCAGTAGTAACTCGGAACACACTTATGATCCGTGTCCACATGTTGCTTGGATTCCGCGGTCCCCCGCACTTTCTGTGCGCAGACATTCCATGCTGACAAAAGAGTCAATGCGGAAGACTCTTCAAATATCTGACTGACTCTTGACCGCATTGTCCTTGATCGAAGCCAGTCTGAACGAATCCCACCGAAATATCTCTTGTCTCTACCATCGCCATGACCGACACCACTGACGAGAATCTTCCAAGGGTGAAGAGCCCGGCACACCTCGCCCATGTGCTGCTGCGGACGACCAAATTGGACAAGATGATCGACTTCTATGTGCAGTTCTTGGGCGGCTGGGTGCCCTTCCGCGGGAAATCGATGGCCTTTGTTGCGTACGACGACGAACACCACCGCATTGCCCTCGGGGCAATGCCCAACACCACACCCAAGGACCACCTCAGCAGCGGCCTAGAGCACATTGCCTTCACCTACAACAACCTCGACGACCTGGTGCTGGCGTACGAACAACGGAAGAAGTTGGGCATGCACCCCATCTGGTGTGTGAACCACGGCCCGACCACGTCCATCTACTACCAGGATCCCGACGGCAACCATCTCGAGACCCAGGTCGACAACTTCGACACCGCCGACGAGGCCACTGAGTACATGAAGTCACCAGAGTTCGCCGAGAACGCCATCGGATTCGACTTCGATCCTGAAGCGCTGGCAGCTCGTGTGCACGGAGGCGAGGACCATAAATCTATTAAGCGGCGGATCGGCTCTGGTCCCCGTCCCAATCCTCCATATCCGTCGCTTCACAAGTAAGATGACACCACGCTTGCTCGATGGAACAGGAACCGGCCATTCACAATGGCTTCAAGGGTTTCCTGGAAGTGTGAGGGCATGTTTCAGAGACCAGATCCGCGGGTCCTACTACGGCTGCGCACGTTTTGAAAACTTGGGAAAGATGGTGGACCGGTCAGAAGATGCTAACAAGTAACTACCCTTGTACCGAACTATCTAACTAGTTAAGAAATCTTTTGTGCAGCGCCATTTCCTTTGGCTATGTGAACTGTACCATAGACGGTGAAAATTTCATTCGATTCCTCTCGCACAAAATCTCTTCTCGTCATAGATTCTCCCTTTCAAAGACATATTTATTCTCCAGCCTTCCAATCTTCTCAATCTCGACGGTCACCACGTCTCCATCTTGCAAAAATCCCGGTGGTTTCATAAAAGCGGCTACTCCGCTAGGGGTTCCGGACATGATGACGGTGCCTTTTCGGAGGGTCGTGCCTCGGCTGAGGTGCTTTATGATCTCGGGCAGCTTGAAGATCAGATCATCGGTCCGCGATTGTTGCCTAACGTCGGTCCCGTTGACGATGGTTTTGAGCCACAAGTTGTGCGGGTCTCCTATGGCGCTGGGCGATACGATGACGGGCCCGATGGGAGCAAACTTGTCAAATCCCTTGGCGGAGCCGTGTTGACCGCCGGATCGCTCGCGCCATTGCCAATAGCGTGCAGAGACATCGTTGCCAGCCGTGTATCCCAGCACGTAGTTCAAGGCCTCCTCGGTAGTCACGTTCTTGCAGTCCTTGCCAATCACGACACATAGTTCAGCCTGGCACCGGAAAATCAGTTTATGTACGTTGCCAGCAATTAATCGAGGAGCCGCTCCGCCCGTGGATCAAGGCGAGTTTATGGACAACGGATATCGCTTACTTCATAGTCCATCTGAGACTGGCATTCGGGATGGATCGGTATGTCTTCAAAAGGACCGGCGAGGGCGTCTGCAGCCGTACACATTGTGTCAGCGTGATTGGGTTTATGTGACAACCTTATCATGGGTCGCCATTTCTTAGACTAGCCAAGGAATTTAGAATGTTGACTGACCTGCCGGTTTCTTAAAGATGACGGGATATTTAGGTGGTTCACCCTGCACGAAGATCGGAATGAGTATACACCGGGTTTCGTGAGCAGAGAGAAAGGCCCGTACGTACCCCGGTTTCTTGGACGTGCTTGAGATAATTGACTCCCACGCACTCGAAGATTGGCACATACGGCAACGGAGCGAGAACCTTTGACGTGTTTCTTGTAAGCCAGGCCGTGGTAACATGAATCTTGTCCTTGTGCAACGAGAAAGAATTTGTTCGTGTGTACCTCTGCGATTTCCTCCTGATGACCCGTCAGGCCAAAGTCGTCTTCGAACGGCGTCTCTCCCTTGTACACGGCTACCTTGCTGCCTTGCAGCGACTCTTGGGTGACGAAGTCGACTCCCGGCACTTCGCCGTAAAAGATCTGTCCCGCCGGATTTCTGAATCGGACGAGACGCGAAAAGGTAGCCATGGTCTCTTGCGCACAAGATTGAGTTTTGCTACCGTCTCTGCCAGTAAACTTGGGCAGCGAAGGTCGAGTTCAAGAGACCTCGCACTGAGGAAATGATATGTTGAAATTTTAAGGTCTTACGGCAGGGCTCGTCGAGTGTGAAGCTGGGAATGGAATCTAATCTCCGACTTGAGTAGTCTCTGAATTCTCCTAGAGCGGCCAGCACACGGTCAACTTATTCCCGACTCAGTGGGAAATTTCATGCGCATCTCGGTCCTCGGATGAGTCTGGCCTGGCCGGGAACCCGGCACGACGCTGGGGAATGAGCAGACCGAGAATGCAAACCATGTGGGGGAAATGGGGACCTCAAATACTCATCATATACGAGCCCTCGTGTGTATTGATGGCAGGCGTCTTTATCCTCGGCCGAGTAGGGGACCCCACTGGTTCGAGGGCCTAGGACCAGAATAGAGCATAGATTCTAGAGACTGACGACCTCTCGGGATTAGTATAGCTATGTCACAATAAACTTGGCGACCCGGGCGGTGAGTCTTCTCAGGAGCTGCGTATAGGTGAATTGATTGCAGACTTCAAAGAGGCTTGGATCTACAAACCATCGTTTCTTCAAGCGTTGAAACACAGGTTTGTTAACATTGCACCAGGTATCTGTGACTGGTCCCTCTCTACTACTAAATGTGAGGCCCTGGGCGCAGCTCAGCTACTTCCAAAGTAGTTTTGTCCACCTTCCATGATCCGGTCTCTTTATTCTGTAGCAACAGGTAGCGGCGTCCCATCCAGCGCCGCGCGAATCTGCAAGGCAATAAATTTTGACATGTACCGGGCATGTACGCAAGTTCCTCCGTGCATCCACAGATTCGGGTCTGTTCCGGCGTGAGGGTTAGTCTGCTCGCTGTAGACGACGTGGTAGCATGGTACTTACAGCCCGAGGGTTTGAACGCGCCTTTGATTTCTCCTTCCTCGTTGATCCCCCAGAAATCTTCTATGCGTTCGGCAACGTCCGAGCCCAGAATATCGTGGATGGCGACTTTCATGCTTCCCACGAAGCCGGTGGCAAACACGATGAAATCTGCTCTGATGTCGGCCCCATCGGTGAACTTGAGTCCGTCCTCGGTATATTGGAGGGGCAGCGCGTCTGATTTGATCTTAATCTGCGAGGCCAAAAGAAGGGTCAGCATGCAGGACGACGTGATGAGTTCGTTCAACTTTCCAAAACCCGCTAGATTGTCCAAAGCTCATTAGGAGCCCTGCTCATATGCGGGAGACGTACCAAGCCTTTGGCAATCTTCGCGGATGCTCCAACATCCATATAGTGGCCGCCAAACCGATCAAAAACCTGGTAGATGAGGTCCCCGTATCTAATAACCTTGAAACCGGCCGCCTCCAGTGCATCAAATCTATCAGGCTCAGCTTTCGCCATTTCGTTGAGCATGAGCATGCTGAGATGTCGGCTCAATGCCAGCGGATTCGTCATATTCATCTGATCGGCGACCTCAGTTGGGATCTCGGGGTTGTATGATACTGTACATTGTCAAAAATTCTATTTCTGTAGAGTTGGGACTTTTGTGCTATGCGGAAGGGAGGACCATGGCTTCTGACTTACGGTTTTGCACTTTGGTATAATATTCCGCCGGTAGTACGTCTGAGGTTACTTTGTCAGTACTTGCTCCCAGAACCTGTGGAACTTGTTGAACTCACAGGTGGGCGACCGTTGGACCATGGTCACAGAGGCCATATTCGCGGCAACCATATCCTCGGCCACATCATGAGCTGTGTTGCTCGAGTTAGTAATGGTACCACTTGAGGCTCCTGAGCGTTGGATGCCCACCTGTGTTCGCAGTGCCAACCACGATGCCATGCTTTCCTTCCCATCCTTCGGCGGATGTGTAGTTGGCAGAGTGGACAACAGTGCCCCGGAAGCGCTCCTGGAACGTCGTCAGCTTCTCTAAAGCTTTCGTGATGGTCAAAATCTTACAATACCCGGGTACGTGGGCATCGTGGGAATTTGACAGCCAGCACCCAGAGCCATCACGAGATGTGTAACTGTGATACTCTTCCTTTCCTCATTTCGGACAAGATTCAGTGTCCACCGTTTCTCGTCTTCGTGCCATCGCCCAGATACAACCGTAGTTGAAAGCCAGACATTCTATTCTCGGTTCAACAACGACAGATTACGTCTGCCCAAGTGCGAGCACTTACGATGCCATATTTCTTGGCCCAGTCCAAGTAGCCTTGAGCCAAGTCGTCCTTGGTAAGGTATTGCGGATAATGCGGTGGGAAAGTTCTGTCGAAAGGTAGATGCGCTGCGGGGTGCGATCAGTCTGGGACGTCGAGCATACAGGCTCACCGTGTCACATACAGGACTCTCGAGTAGTGTGTACTTTTGTGGTCCACCCAGGTCAGTGACCAAAGCTCGCCCATCCGAAGTCAGCACTTACGTTTGGTGGATTTATAACGGGTTTTCCAACTGTCACCAACCTCAGCATTTCTCTCCAGGAGCACGTACTTGACCCCTTGCGACTGAAGTCTGCCGGCAACGCTCAACCCAGCCTGGCCCGCACCAACAATTGCACAATCGAATTCATCCTGTGCTGTTCGCATCGATAGGATTGACTTGGCATCGGTAGTGCGGGCGCTGACCGGGGCAAGTTTGTCGACGCTCGGATGGTTCTGCAGTTTGTCAATCAACGTGCGAAAGATCCAGATCTGCCATTTCCCGTCTGCGGTTGGAACCAAAGAGATGATGGCCGTGCAATCTCTGGCCGGAGCGTCGTCGATCGCGAAGCTAAACGTGCCTTCAATCCACTGTGACTCTCCAAACCGAACTGTGCGCGAGCTCTTTTGAACGTATTTGAAGCGCTTCGGGCGCGCGTTGGCGGTAAGCGTCTTCCAGATTTTGACGATTTTGTCCGCTCCATAGAAGGTGCGAATGCTGCCCGTCAAAGCAAACAGGTCCCGCCACAAAGAATCGGTTGTTAAGATAGATGCATCCGGATGGTATAGAACATCTTGAAAACTGTTGCAGACAGCCTCTGAGTCCAAATCTGCCGGTAGAGGTCGAGAGGGCAGAGCACAAGGCAGATATTCCAAAGGCGATGAAGCCATCGTTGCGTCTATATCCGTAAAAACAGGACCTGAGGGTCTGTTTTTGTATTATTTAGAGCATATTCATGGCTCGGATCGACCGAGCGCGGACATGTTGGTGTTTAGACTCCTCTTGCAAGAGAGCCCCGGAGCTGTGGGGGATGGGCGGCTGGCCTCCCCCACAAGACATCTCCTGGCTACAGGCCTTCGCAGGCCTTCACAAGCCCCGTCTGTGGCGTGTTCCAACTAGGTGGCGTGTTCCAGGCTGTCCAGGCGGAATAGTGTGTCGGGTTCCGGCACGGCGCTAGCGGAGGAGGGCTTCAGAGCATTTCCTACAGACCAAACGCACGAGCACGAGACACACTTCATTGCCAGGACAGACACAGTTGTGCAATTTCAGAGCATCCATTCTCCAGTTGATTAAGCGGGACCCTCGAAATGTGCGCCTAGGTTAAGGTATTGGACCTCGGCGCGATCGAGAATCTTCATTGTTGATACAGTAAAATAGTTACAGGCTAGCTTAGTCAGGGTATGTCCTTTAGATGTTTTCCACACCCACGTCTGTGCGAATCAAACTAACTTGCCTCGGTCGCCATCAATTTCAAGAGTCTAGGGTATCTAGATTCTTTTGCACGAGTCGGGCTCCGTAGACTCACTCTCACAAACTGCATGCAAGACCGCTTCAGAAATCCGGAAGCCGAGCAGCTGGACCAGGAGAACTCGGTGGTCCATGAGCCTGTTCTGCCAAGTGTTGAGGGCCATCTGCACCTCGAATCTCTCTCCAGACCACAGATGTTGAACCCAGACCTTGGGGCCCAAACCCCGGAATACATAGGCTAAATGGGCGTCTTCTATGTTAGGTGAACATTATCTTTTCGCTGTAAGTGCGGTGTATTCAGTCGAATTTTATTGAACACAGACTGATCCGATCTCCCTAGATAGGGAGCCCAGCCCTAAAGCAGGGTCGAAAGGTCTGAGAAGCAGGCCAACGAGAAAGAGCATGTAAACACGTTGGATGAGCACCTGGTACCTCTCCAAGAACGCCAAAGGTCGACCGACCGACCCTCCGACACCCGATGCGAAGGGAATTCTCTCGCGTTCCGCAGCCTCGGACGACTCTCGCCAACGCCTCCAGCTTCTTTCTACTGGCCATCACGTACCGCAAGTCGCCTGTTACAATATCATACTATGTAAATAACCAGCCACCAGAGTACCATCGAACTTCTCTGATGTGAGATCAGATCTTGGTTGCCATTGCGGATTTCGTGTTTGGTCGCCTCATCTGGACGTCAATTGCCACTCGCTTTGGCAAGGCCGGCATGATTGTCCCGGCCCACGGTGCCCACGTTGTTGGCAAACACGTGATCCTCCCCTATGATGAAAGGGGATCAAGTATCTTCATCGTCTCTAGGATCTTTTTGGGCTTATTTAGGTACGCACCGCTGACTGGTGAGTGCATGAATTCCAACCAACGCTTCAATGGGCCTCCAACGTGACAGTCGAAATGATTTTTCTGAGTGACCGAAGCGAATGCTTTGCTCTCTATATCTTGTCGATTCTTGGTGGGGACATATACCTCGTATTGCAGCACTTTTTTCGACGGCACACAGCACCAAGGTCTAAGCTCCAACAAATTTCCCTTGGGGGAAGATCTCACAATCCCGACAAATTCTGGTGATGGGAGGACACCGACCAGGATCAGCAACCATATTGCCCGTATGCCAAGAAAACTCCGTACCGTAGGGCGTGAGGGCGTGTCCAGATAATCGATCTCTCGAAGGATTGTTGCTCTCGGGGTCTTGCAGATCTACTTGTGACGTATCCATGTTTTGATGCCGCTTTCCCAAAACGGCATCCATGAGTTTTAATGGATCTTGGAGACCCGGCGGTGCGAGTGTCATGAAAAAGTTCCACTCCTCCGACGTGGTCGTCGCAAGATTCAGCATGATGTTGAGCCCGGGCAGAGCCGACTGGGGAAGTTGGAAGCATGATTCATCTGAACACCACTCCGTTTCAAGGTCCGTATTCTCAAACCCCGCCTCGATCTCATCCAGGAATGGCGAATAGACGGAGTCGGATCGTCGGCTGATCGGCCGCCTGGTAATGTCCCAAGGCCTATTGTCTTCAGCAAAAGGAGAGTCTCGGGATAGATCCTCAAAGCCATTCCAGGTTGCACCGGGGATCATTGACAGGTCGGCAGCAGGTGTGTGAGGCTGTGAGTATGAACTGACAGGATGTTGGGCCTTGGAATGTTGTCGGCAGCCTTCAGCAGGGAACAGAGCTACCCCGGATGCGCCGGAGGAGAGCTGATCAAGCTGGAGTCCTCGATCCATCCATTCTTCTGTATATTTGATTGCAATTTCCTTGTTCCGCCATCGTGATATGGTAGTTGATTTCGAAGGCGCCCGCCGATAAAGTGGCGCTTTCCTACACCTCGCAGCAGCGACGGAGCCCGTACCGCCTTCGAGATGTGTCCCATACATCCTCCGTTTCCGGTTGACGTACATACTTGAACGTAAAATGAATAGGTCTCTGAGGGTTCGGCTCTACTGGTTGAAAATCAAAAGACGGGCGGTTCAGGGGGTGGTGGATGCTGCACGTAATCTACCCAGTGGCGAGAGATCTTTTGTGATTCACGTTGAATGGAGAGCAACTGCTCCGTCACGATAAATGCCACAGAGACCAAGGATATTTGCTGGTAAAGGTCACATAAAAGTAACCAAGCTACTGCCAATTGCCCGAAGCATTGGTACAGCCCTAGCTGGGCCAAAGGAGACCGCTGCTCCGAAGCGGCGAACGGGAGACCCGAAGAGCTGCCACCGATGCTTGCCGCCCTCGTCCAAGCTGCGGGGAGGACGTGGCTCAGCGGGGGTATGTTGCGGGGGAGGACGATAACACTGAACACCTGGCTAGCAGTGAGGGTCTGTGGGATGGGGCCACTGAAGCAGACGAGGCGTACAATCACGAGGTGAGGGGGCCCTCGGGTGGTTGTCGGCTCGAGAACAAAGTAAATGTGTGAAACTGTATCTCACTGGCATGGGTTACATGCAATAGGATTAACTCTGGTATGCAACTCCATGCTCTCTCGGTATAGAGGTAGTAGCCATCTTGCGGCTCTATTGATGCCCGTGGTACACGTACATTGATTCTCTTCTCAGTTCACTCCGTTGAGGGTGACCTTGCCCCTTCGCCCCAGAATCTGATCAAAAGCACTCGCGATGTCCTGGGCGGATCCCGGTCCAGACGACCTCCAAGCCACGATATTGTCCGGACGAACAAGGACGGCTCCTTTGGCACCAACACCTTTCACTTCTGCCCATTGTAGTTCAAGGTCGACGTACTCCTCGACCAAGGGTCTGTCCATGGGAGCGACAATTTGGGCGACTCTGAGCCCAATGGATCTGGCCTTGGCCGCTTTGCGGGCAGCGTCGACCCACTCAGCACCGTCTCGATCGGTGATGAGGAGGAAGTCGGCAGCAGTTCCAACAAGATCATGCGTAGAGATCATGGTGCCGCGGCAGTCCAACCAAGCGTGAGGCAAGCGGTGACCTGGCCGCGTCGTAGGAGTGTAATGCTGGTGCATCGGATCGCGTGGAGGCTGTACGGTACCGTCGGGCACGAACGAGCCCTGTGGGTAGACAAAACCTAGGTCCATCTCATGTGCAGCAAACTCCACCTTTTGGCCATCGATAACGTACTGCAAATATGCGCGTGAGGCCTTTCCGATCTCGGATCCTTCGTCAAACATATTCAAAAAGTGCGCTTCATTGGCCTCGGGCTTCCCTTCCTCAAATCCAATGGCTTTCGCTATGACGTGGTGGCGTTGAGACGTGAATAAGGCCCAGTCGCAGTTTATTTTGCCAGTCGGCAGCCGTTCCATCTCGTAGGTGTCCAGTAGGCTCACATCTGCCTTACCCTGAAGCACGTACGCTAGCTTCCATGCAAGATTCTGCGAGTCCTGCACGGCCGTGTTGAGTCCCAGGCCGGTTGTCGGAGGATGACGGTGTGCTGAATCACCGCCGATAAAGACGCGCCCCTGACAATACTTATTTGCCAATACTCTCTCCAGCACCCAATTGCTCAGGCTCAAGACCTCAAGTTCCAGGTCGGGTAGTTTTAACAGCTGCCGAATGCGGGCCACGGCGTCTTCACGTGGGAACAGCGGATCATCAACTCCGATAGCGAAGTGCATCTGCCATTCTTCCGAATATCTCCCCCAGGTTGGGCCCAGAGGCAGCATAGAGCCACTTCGCATCGCGAGACCTAAAGATGGGTTGCAAAAGTGGGCTATGCCGGTGCGGTCGTCCCAGTACTCGGAGAGATCTGCCTTAAAGTGCGTCGAAACGATCTTGCGGAGACCCTTGGGGCCTTCCATCTCAACCCCGATTTTTGGACCAACCATTTTGCCGCCATCCGCGCCCACCAGATACGCAGCACGGTAGACACTGTTGGTGCCATCTTTGTTCGAGACGTAGACGAGGACACAGTCTTCCTTTTCTTCAAAGTCGATGACCGTATGTGAAAAGAGCACTTTACCTGGGTTACGAGTCTCTGCGATCGAACGGAGAATAGGCTCAGAGCGAAGCAGCGGCAGGTTTGTTGGAAGGTGAGGTGCATCTCGCCTGGGGAGGACAAAGGTTAGTTGGGTCGACTGGTGCCGGCGAGGTCTCAACATACACATAGGTATTGTTGCGCTCTGTGCCCTGCTTGCAGCCCCAAGTGTGAATAGTCCCCAGGATCTTACGATCCAGAGGCCCATCGCCAGCGAGAGAGGTCTGCCAGACCACTTGGCTCAATTGCCGAGGAGGGGTCCCTTGAGCGATGATTTCATCTGCAATGCCGTGCTGCCGGAATATTTCCATTGTCCTTTGGTTAATGATGTGGGCTTTGGGGAGAATCGAGGTGCCTGCATGACGTTCGAAAAGAATGTGCTGTACGCCATGATCCGAGAGAAAGATGGAGAGGGAAAGACCACAAGCTGGGAGAGTGTCAGCACAATCGTGAACCTTTGGCAAGCGCTCGACTCACAGCCTCCTCCAATAATCACCACCGGAACTTCAATAGGCTCCGGCATTTTGATATGCCCTCGATACAGTCGTGCAGAAAGTCGGAAGGAACCTGTGAATATCTTGAAAGAAGCTCGAGGAAATGTTTATGAGCACTCGCGAGCCGAGCACTACGGGTCCCGGTCCTGCCAAAAGCCTCAAAGTAGCGAGGTGAGTTTGCCTCGTACTTATTTCGGGATGGATACGCCTTCTGATCCCAAGCTGCCCGTGGACGCGAGTCATCCTTGACGGAGAAGCCTATTTAAACATAGGATCAATGTTGGCGAGACGTGGTATTGTCAGACTTCGACGCGGTACCCGCGAGACTCACTCCCCAGGACTCTTCCGACTCAAACATTTTGTCATGAGACGGATGGCGACCGACTGTGGGGTAATGAATGTGGGATTTCTTAAAGTTTCTGCCGTGTGTTCCGTTTGAGGGCAAGGGCCGAGGCCGCGGACCAGCGCTCCAGCCTCCTTGCATGCCGACTGAATCAATCATGCCACAGTACGGAGGACAATCAAGTGAGTAACGTGTTCATCCATGCCTGACGTCATGGCATCGATATCCTCAGCCTTTCTTGTTGCCTTAGGTTGCGATTATGAGTTGTGGTTAGGTTATTAAGTTAGTTTACAGGGAGGATTTCATTCCATGTCTCAACCAATATATCCTTGCCTAATTAGGAAGGTTATGTTTTGTCCCCCTGTACAGATAACTTTGCCGAGTAACTACTTGGCACCCATATTTTGCCTTGTCCGCTGCCCTTGTTGCCTATTTTACATGCAGTTATGAACCCAGAACAGCGTTTTCAAGGGCTTTTTGAGCTAATCTGAGTTTGAGAGTGCTTACACGGAACTAGGAGGGCGTTGAATAGGTGGTAACCTAGACAAGACCGAACCGGCGCCTCAGGTAGGTTTACACGTCCTGTGTTGGTTGTAATATCTACCTGGGTACAAACCAGCAGTGCGATAGGCTCTGGTATGCTAATCTCTATAGAAATCATCCCTATTGAAACTATAAACAGAGTAAAGCGCTGCTCAAGAGGCCATGAATAGTTATATTCGGCGATGCTAAGAACTTAGAAGTTCGCTGCGCAGGGATAACTTCTACCCCCACATTATACTGGGGTCAGACAACCAGTCACGTGCCGTGTTGACCTGCGATCCTAATGAGCAACCCTCAACACTCAAGGCACCAGCACAAACCTGTCAGAGAGCCCAACGACTACTTTTGTTCGCGGCTCGGCCCCTGGGATTGAAATCAGGTGTCCATGGGTATGAGAATCCCACGTCTATGATCGCGAGTGCCATCAACGCCATTTAAATCACCATCATTGATGTGGAACAGGATCAGTCCGTCACGGAATCTTCAGGAACAGCCTTCTGAACACAGAGCCTCGTTTAAATAAATAGGCAAGGTCTTGCGGAAGAGAGAGACAGACAGACACATCTCTCAAGACATATCAATGCTATCCGTTTATTTAACAGTCCTCAGTCTTATAGGATCAACCTATACCTAAAAGTGAAACTCCTGTCGACGGATTAAATAGCACTTTCATACAACCCTCAATATGACTTCAGGTCAACCTCTGGAATCAACTCCCACACGTTCAAGCAGGACTTGTCACACTTGCGCGAACGCTACTAATAACCCACGCAAGGGCACCATCTGACAAGTGTTCTGACTAGCGCAACCGAACGGCCACTAGATCAAGGATAAATCATAACACTTTCATGGGAATGCTGGAATTTCGCGGAGGGGTTTCTGTGTATAGCGGCAGCGGCGTGCCTAGGCATTTTGCCTTGATTTGCAGAGCGATAAAACGAGACATGTACCGTGCCTGGCCAATCGCGCCACCGGTGTACCAGAAAGCGGGATCTATAAAAATCGGTCAGATCAAAGTTGTCTTTTACCGAGAAGCAGATACTCACGGCCCGATGGTTTGAAAGCGCCAAGAAGTTCTCCTTCCTCGTCGAGGCCCCAGTAGTCCTCTACTTGAGCAGCGACGTCGTTACCCAGGAGTTCGGCAACGAGGAGTCGCAAGTTACCAACGAACCCAGTGGAGAAGACAACCACATCTGCCCTCAGATGATCGCCGTTGGCGCACTCCAGGCCATCCTCGACCCAGCGAACGGGAAGAGAATCGGTCTTCATCTTGATCTAGTTACTACCATTAGATCTAGAAACCGTAAATGAATGGAAGTGAGCTCACCAGGCCCGATGCGATTTTTCCTGATGTTCCGACATCCATGTAGTGGCCTCCTTGGCGTACGTAGATGACATATCCCATATCGGCGTAGCGATCGAGGAGGAAACCAGCTTTCTCCAAAGCATCAAATCGCTCAGGATGCTGACGAATCTTGGCGTGCAACATCTTTCCGGCCATTAGGCGAGTCATGACCGCTGGGCCAGTAAAGAACAATAAGTCGGCTAGCTCGGTCGGGGTGTCGGCGTTGTAGAGTCCTGGAATTATCAGCAGCAGTTCCTCCGGTGCCCTGGGTCAAGAACTGACTGTCGTGAGTCTCTCTATATAGCTCGACGGGAATAACGACTATTTTGTCCACGTTAGACCATTGCAGGAGGAGTCGACAATGTTAGCTCCTCACATGTTGGGTTTCTCTGAACCATTGTCACAGAAGCCATGCCTTGACTATACATATCTTCCACGACATCATGCGCTTTAGGGCATCAGCATTAGCACCTTTGACATAATTAAATTGTTCTGACCTGTGTTTCCGCTTCCCACGACCACACCGTGTTTTCCAGCCCATTCCTTAGAGTTTGTATAGTCGCCCGAGTGTAGAATAACGCCCCGGAAGGCCTCCTAGATAGGCAAGGTAAGTCTGTATTTCATTTAACTAGCATCGGGTGGCGGTTGTAGACGTACTCGGTTCTCATATGTTGGGGCAACAGGGAATCGGGAATTTGCGCCCACAGCGAGAACGACGTAGGAGCAGGTAATAGTTTGGTTCATGCCATCGCGCCGGATCTCCAGTTCCCAAGTATCATGCTCTGAGATCCACGAGCCTGAGAGGACAGTGGTGCTTGTCCAAATGTTCTGTTGTAGTTAGCCGTAGTTTCTTTTCCTCAGCGCCCAGGGTAAATTACGATGTCAAACTTAGCTGCCCATTCGCGGAAGCCTTTAGCAAGGTCATCCTTGGTGAGGAATTCTTGATATGTCGCGGGGAAAGTTCGCTCAAAAGGTAAATGAGCTGTCGCATCTCGATCAGTACCACCCTATACACGTGAGTAATGCCACAAATCTTACCAAATTCTCGAACGGTGTGCACTGAATATTTGTCAGCTCCCTTGCACTGCCTCAAATTCCGGACAAGGACTATACTGACATCTGGTTGAGTCGTATCGCTTCGCCCAACTGTCTCCCACCTGCTCATACTTATCTACAACGACATAAGACACACCGAGCGCCTTGAGTCGACCACCGACGGAAAGACCAGCCTGGCCGCCACCGATGATAACGCATTGGAAATCCACGTTCGGGCTATCCGTGCCATTAGGAGTAGTTCCGTTTGTGGTTATACCATTGGGAGTTGTTCCGTTTGTCGTTATGCCATTAATAAGCTCGGTGGTACCGTTGGTCAGCTTCTCGCCATCCAACTGACGCACCATATCGAGCTTGTCCACATTTGGCTGGTCCTTGAGCTGCCCAATGACCGTGCGCATGATCCAGATTTTCCAAATGCCATGCTTGTCGAGGGCAACAGAAAGAATTCCATCGGCGGTGGTGGCCGGTATACCATGAGTCTCGAAGGTGAACCTCAATTCCACCCAGTGGGAATCTCCAGCTTTGATCAAGTTGGGTTTCCCCTGAATCTCGAACGAAGTTGGCTTGTGGGTTGCTGACGTATCTTTCCATGCAGCGGCTATGGATTTGGTAGAGTAAAATGTCCGCAAGGTGCCGGTCATGGCAAATGTGTCGCGCCAGAGGGCATCTTGGAGAAAATGGCTTTCACTGAGAACCTCGAAAGCTGAGCGGAAGTAGTTGGCCACGGCATCGAGATCTACGAAGTCTGGAATGGGGATCGCGGGGAGAAAACACGGAAGGTCTGGTAGAGAATACATAATATCGATCCAGGCTGCCTGAACTTCTGTAAACTGGAGCGCTGATGGAATCTGTTGGTTAGGTCGAGAACTTCTAGTATTTTATTATTCCAACAAGGGCCATAAGAGGCTGAGATGGCGAACCGAAGCTTTCTCAAAGGACCCATTCGATGCCGAAACGCGTGCGACATGGCTATGTGGGGTTGAGGAGTCGGGGGGACGATCGCAAGGCTTTGAAGCGGGTAACACGACCTCCGCTCCTCCTCAACCCACCTCTGTTGCGTTGGGGTGTGGCATGATTGTAACTGATGCCACCCACTGACTTTGGAGTCTGTGCCGTTCTTCCGTCGGTCCAGGTTTTGACCATGAAAATTTGCCTTAGGACTGTGACCTGCATAGACCAGCCGGCCTGGCTTCATTGTCTATGTGAGAGAAAAGATTGACGAGGGAGAATAATGGACATAAGTGCCACCAGGGGGCGTCAGAATTTGTTAGACAGACAAGGAGTTTTCACCGATGCATTGAGGCTTTGAAATAGCACCAGACATTCTTTTGTTGCTGTTTTGATGTGTTGTTGGTGCCGTCCGATGCAATTGAAATATAGCTGTTGGGGGCTTTGTGCTAGTAGCCGCTCTCGGCTGTCCGATGAATTTTGGCACCTCCTGGTGGTGCCGCAGTGCCGACTGCGTTGTGGTGCTGGCCCCGGTCGGGTTGTTCGGAGCGGACATCTCGGTCTGCTGCTCCATTCCAGCAATTCCAGCCATTCCAGCTATAAATTCCGCTTTCTGGTCCTCCTGAGAATTGTCGCTTTCTTAGCCAGAATTGTATTTTACGCGCCGCTTCCGAACAGCAACAAGCAGTCGATATGAGCATGGACTTTCTGTCTGAGTTTCGGAGCCGCGAAGGCGAGGTTGACATTCGCCAGGCTCGGTGGTACATTATCGCAGTACGAGGCTTCACACACGATCCCATGACGACTGCTGACTCGTCAAGGCATCGGCTCTCACAGCTGCGGCCGCTGGGGAGCACGTAGGTGAACTTTATCGTCAGGCAACGGCTGGATTGCCCCTGGAAGACAGAAAGATCGTGCAACGAAGAATCAAAGAGGCACTCCTCAAAGCATCGATCCTTTGCGGAGTCCCGCGGTCGGCAGTAGCTTTCAGTGCTCTCTATGCCATATTACCGGAGGACGAAATCGACACCTATAGCCCCAGGTAAGCACCTCCTGGCTTACGCTGATGCGTCGTGTTCCCGACCCCTTTTATTCTGTTTCTAACGGTGCCAAATGGAGAACTGAAAAGTTCAACGACCCCGGCGACGAGCAGAGAAGGGCTGAGAGAGGTCGTAAGTATTTTGACACCCTCTGGGGCGGACCTGCCGGGGGACAGGCACAACGAGACCGGGCGAGTAAATATTATCCGGATGTTTGTATGACACTCCGATTCGATGAGGCCAGTTCTGGTGCTGAAGCATGGACGACTTGACAGATTTGCTCAACATAAAGACCAACTACGAGCTTTGGATGAGCGAGGACGCCATCCTGTCCAATATCGAAACTCAGTTGTGCAATGTGGCTTTGTTAATATGCAACAACTCACCCATTCAGATGCTATGGCATCTGAACGGGCTGCTTCAGCATGGGGCAACCAGGGAAGAAGCCCAGTTTGCCCAAGATCTCGCTCTAGCAGTTGCACGGCAGTTCAATGCCAAAACCGGTGATATCACAAAGATCGAGGACCTGAAAGGGTAAGTCTGAGCATCAAAGGGCTCGAGACTCATAGGCAATGTCGAGACATCCATGGCTCTGAGGAAAAGGCCCGTTGCGCGGCCTCTCGGATCCGTGTTGAGGGTTGGCGATTCGATAGCTATGAATCCATCGTTAGGAATACTAGCGGTGCATGAGCAGTATATAATAATGCCAATTCCTCAACATCGCACCGGAGCCTTCTCTTCTGGGGGCGCCACGTCCAAGTGCAATCTAATTAGGCTTCGTATTTGTTTTCCTCGAGATCACAGCGTCGTAGGTTCCACTAACTAGTGCAAACCATAGCCTTTCCCCCTCTCTTAGCCTATATTTTGTTCAACGATGAACCCCCTCTCTCCCATATAAGTGAAGAAGAGTACTTTGTAGGGTAGTGTGGGGGATGTGGAAAACCCGTGACGGCATGCAGAGTTAGGTGTTCCGGAGTCGGGGGTCTGAAGGACCGGGTTTGGCATGATACACTCCAGTCCGGTTGGCCTCGTCGCCTGGGGTCGGTGTTTTAAACCGGATCAAAGGTCTAAAAAATTGCAGTCTCAGATGAAATGTTCCTACCTATTTAAAAAAAACCGTTATAGACCAAATTCAAAGCTCCCAGCTGACGCTGCAACCTAACACAACTTGGACCAACCATGGCGACCTCTAAAGTCGCGATCGTTACCGGCGCTGCGGGAGGCATCGGCATGGCGATGTCGAAGCTCCTGATCAGTAAAGGCTATCACGTTGTTCTCGCCGACATCGACGCTGAAGCAGGAGCCCATGCCCAAGCAACATTGGGCTCCAGCTCCCTCTTTGTCCAGTGTGACCTGGCGGATTGGGACTCGCAAGCGGCAATGTTCAAGGAGGCGTATAAATGGCACGGCCGAGTCGACATGTGTGTCGCCAATGCTGGGATCGACGAGAAGGAGCAGTTTTACACCATTCCGGAAGTTAACGCGGAGCCCCAAAAGCCGAATCTCAAGGTCATGGACGTCGACCTTGTGGCCGTCATCTACGGCCTCAGGCTTTTCCGGTACTACTGGCAAAAGAGCGGCAACCTGGGACTCGGAAAGATGATCATCACCAGCAGCATGGCGGGAATCTACGCTTTCGTTGCAGCGCCCATGTATTGCGCTGCTAAACACGCGGTAATCTATCCTTGGAGCACACTCGTGCACACATGCGGTGACTAACCCAGTGACAGATTGTCGGGCTGGTGAGAGCATCATCGTTCAAGTTGCTGCAGACCGAGTCTCTTACCATCAACACCATCTGCCCTGGCCCAGTGGACACTGGAATCAGCGATCTCATGAAGAAGGTGGTCCCAGCAGAGCATTTTACTCCCATGTCCGTGGTGTTGGGCGCGTTTGAGAAGTTTGTCGAGGAAAACGTGACTGGTCAAGTGGCAGAGTGCTCTAACCAGACCTTCTATTTGCGCGAACCAGTGAACTATTCGGACGATAACTCAAGATTCTTGATTGAGGATATGAAGCGCTTCTCCTAAAGGAGGCTATCACAATTCAGTGTTGGCACTCACAGAGGTCTCGCAGCTTATTATCCTCTTTAAGAACTACATAATAGGCAATAAAAAGATCTCTAGTCGGCGTTAGCCCTAACCAAAGAGGCCAGGTTACCTAGAGCGCACTATAGAATCCTCCACATCCAAAAGGTTTTTGCCACTAGATAGGTTTCTCTCCTTGTAATCAATCAAGGTATCACGGACCTTTCGACCAATAATCGGACTGGAAGTACCCAAGCTACATAGGATTATGCTGAAATTCCTAGATAGGAACCCTTCTACGTCTGCAGATTAAGATCCGGAAAATAGTTTCTCTCGAGAATCCTACTTTTCTAGCTAGGAGATTCTATGAATTGGGCGCAGGGCATTCTAGTCATTGCTTTTAACTCCGGCCTGCTCGTACACTGTCTTCTCAAAAAGGTAAATCATCTCTTGAACTTGGGCATCCCCGGACGGCATCAACTGCCCACCATAAATACCGCACACCCCAGCGGCTCTGTCAAGGAACTAAAGCAAAAGAAAGAATTGAGGTCAGCATTGGCTCTGGATACAGACAGTGGAAATCAGGTTCACCTACCCAGAATAGATTTGGCATGCCGCTCCAATTCAGACAGCCAGCTCTCCGATACGTGACTCCCTCCAGGTTGACGTCCTCTCTGGTCAGGAGGCCGCCGAGGCCCCAGTCATAACGAACACCTGGTGGAAACCGACCGATAGCACAGGGGCCTCTGGTCGGTCGACTGTCATAGAGAGCCTGAAGGGCCGAGCGACTGTCCTTGCTAAGCTGTGGTTGAAACATCATCGCCGTCGTTTCTTTCTTGAGCAGCTTTTCGTCATCGACCAGAATGCTGTGCAAAATCCTCAGGTATGAGGGCATGGACGCGTAGAGCCCTTGTCCACCCATCTCGGTCTGAGCCGCCGAGTGCATGTCCGGTCCCAGATATGCGCGAGCTTTGCCATTGGGATCCGCAGGATCTCGGATGCTCATGCTGACCAGTCGTGCCGCTAGCTCCGGCTTCTTTTTGGCCCAGAAGGTGATGTCAGAGATGCCAAGTGGCGCGAAGATATTGTTCTGGCAGTACGTTTCGAGGTCGACGTTGGCCACTCTCGACACCAGGACGCCGGCCCAATCCAAGCCAGTGCTGTACTTCCACGATGTCCCCGGCTCAAACACTAGGGGCAAGTTGTAGCTCTCGACGACGTTCTTGGGGGGTCCGGCTACGCCTAGGGACGCGTGGTATTCCTGAAGGACTGGCGACATGAACGTGTACGCAAGCCCCGACGAATGTGTGAGAAGATGGCTGTTGGTGTAGGTCAGTACTCTGTCTAGGATCATGAGATGCGGAAGGGATCACCGGAGAGTGATGGGATTCTGTCGCTTCGTAAACACGGGCTTGCCATTCTCCATTCCTATCAAGATATGATTCCCGGCAAGTTCTGGCAGAATACTCGTCACATCGTCGTCTAGGCCGATTTGGCCTCGCTCAAGGACTTGCAGGACAGCGATAGTTGTGATCAACTTTGACGAGCTGAAGAGAGCAAAAATACTGTCCATTTCAAGAGGCTCCTCCTTGCCTTCTGCAAGGGATCGGGCTCCGAAAGCCTTTGCATAGCTGAAGTTCCCCGACCTGTTAGACGCCACCAACACTGCGCCGGGAATCTTGCCCGCAGAGACCGCGGCCACAAATGCTTCTTCGAGAGCCTGCATGGTCAAGATGTATCACTTTAGCTGTAGAAGGGCCGTTCTAAACAGACTCGTTACAGCTAGTAGACTTCAGAAGAGTCGTCTAATCGAGACGGCAGATCCCCTTCCGTCTCTGAATGAGGGCCAAATTGCCGTTTACCTTGTGAACCGCTGCTGAAGTGACAAATTGCGAGTCCCTGCTGATTGATGGGTGACCATGTTCCTGGCCATGGCGTTGGCGTACCGACGAAACTTATTACGGCTTCTTTGCTGTCATCACTCCTGCTATTGCCGAACGGTTGAATAGCTTCAAAAAGAGGGAAAAGGCAGACCCCTCCCCATTGAACGAGCTAGGCTTCCAAAGCATGGATCGCAGTGACTGAGGCGTCAATGTGGGCTCAGGCCTCTCCAAACAGACTCAGAGCACAGGGAGTGCTAGTCTCACACAAAAGACCCGATGCTGCAGCAATGCGCCCCCCGCTTGCCCTGTCCACGCCTTGGCCTCGCTCAAACGTTCCGTATCCATGCATCCGCACTCCTTTCGCCCAGCAGGGAGAATTGGCTTCCCCCACTTAGCGCCAATTTACCCCGCTACCCCGCCACCCCGCTTCGACATGTGCCTGCCTGTTATTTATGTTTATTGAAACCTAAATACTCTAGCTCATGCTTCCTACAAATGGGGCTCGCATTATTCAGCGTTCCTCGCAGTGTCGCACTGTTTCAGAAACGGTACCCCAATCAGGAGGCTAAGGGCCATGTCAAGGGAGACTTCTGACCCTGTTGTCGGCCCTTGAGTGTATATGGCTTGGACATGTCCATTAGGAGCGACTACTACTGGGCTGCACCTGAACAGGAGCAAACTAGGAGACGTGCGGAAATATGCCCGGTCAGTTCCTCCCAGGGGAACTGCACAGGCAGGCTGCTAGCCAACAATGCGCACATTCGACTAGGATTTGTCATGACTGTCGGTGACAATCGCTCATGTCTCCTGAATTGACCTAGTTTCAACGCCATGCATAGCCATTTGCTCCTTGTGCCTGGTAGGAACTATACGCTTTAGGGCTCGATTGGTGTATTCCCTCAACGCCTCTGTTTTCAACTTTGGCTATTCCTCCACCATGGAGGACTAGCGTCTAGGGATCGAAAATGCAGTTGTACTGAGTTGTACTGAGGCACCGTCGCCCCGGCGAGTTCATCATACTGTACCAAAGTTCCCATTGCGCCGCATCAATGAGGCACCCTTGCGGATGTCGTCTGACTGTGCGAAGTTCACACAATAGCGACACTGGAACTTGCGCCTCGGCCATCAGGGCCAGATATGGACTCGAGCTACGCATCAGCTATTATTTCGACAGATGAGCTGGGTGCAGGGCCCGAAACAATTGCTTTCACCGCGGCCATTCTCTTGACTCACGCCTAGGATCCTCCATGTAAAAGGATCATCGGATTGGATGTCGGTGGGTGGGCCGAGATTCTACCTGGTCCGAGGGGGGAAGAAGTGGAGAAATGGGCCTTTGCGGAGGGCTTAGCTGGGGATATTTGCGGGGGAGGACCTGGTCACCTCTGCCCACAGCGTCGGTCGCTCGCATTCGCCCGCGCTTTACTGGCCGCTCGTCGACTTCCCAATGAAAGAGGCGAGATTTGTTCGTGACATGCCAAGCCTGTGGCCAAAATAGTCGGGACGTTCAAATAGCGTCATTTGAAGAGTATGAGAATTCCGCACTCTTAATGAGATGATGTACTGTTTTACAACGTGACTGGAGGTTAAGAGCTCACCTATCTACTAGGGCTCGCATTATTTTCTAGGCTTTCTGAGTTCTTGTGGAAGTTGAAAGGTAGAGGCTTGAATAATTCAGGTGTCAGTCCTACTGATTTGGTATGTCAGGGTCGGGGCGCTCTTCTGGCATCCCACCTAGTCGAGACCAGTACCAAACGGGCAGCGCTATTTCTGCTTGGTTGTTTGGTTTATAAGACCGAGTCTCCCACCTCGCAAGAGGCTGAGACCGCCCAGCAACTTCCCTTTTCTTTTCCTTCATTCTCCCTACACAAGCCCCACGCATCCGCCCTTGACGTCTTTGATTCCGTTGCAATCTCTCAACATGGGACTCGGAGTGCTTGAGCCCAATACAAGTCTGGAGCATGTGCCAGGCACGGCCCTGCTCCAAGATGCCATTCCTACGGAAACCGCTCATCTGAAGAAGGGAACAGGCCACGACACTGATGTCGTCCTGGTTCCCCAACCGTCCAACAGCCAAAATGATCCGCTTAACTGGCCGTTGTGGCAGCGAGACCTAATTTTGGTTTTGTTTTGCTACCTTACCAATATCTGTGTCGGCGCGTATGTCGCTCTGCCGAAGTATTGCAGTGTACTGTGCTTACTGTGCCTAGCATTGGACCCTTGATTGGCGTCCTAGCCCTCGACATGGTCCAGGCCTTTCACATCGACTTCCAAAAGGTTACATTGCTCTCCGGATATCAACTAGCCCTTGTCGGCTCAATTGCTCCCCTCGTGGCGGCACTGAGTCACAAGTACGGCAAGCGTCCCTGGTTCCTCACATCCATGGTCTTCTTGTTGGCGGGAACCATCTGGTGCGCCGAAGCCACGTCGTATGACTCTATGATTGGTGGCCGCTTGATTCAAGGTGTGGGCACTGCCATCTTCGAAAGCGTCACCTTCACGCTCATTGGGGACCTCTACTTCGTCCATCAGAGAGGCTCCCGCATGGCCATCTACGTTGTCGCTCAAGTCGCGCTCGTCCTTCTCCCGTCCCTCCTCACCGGAGTCGTCTCCGTCAACCTTGGCTGGCGGTGGTGTTTCTGGTTATTAGCAATTTTTCTGGGTATTGGCTTGGTCCTCATTATCCTTTTCGGATGGGAGACGGCCTACAATCGGAATCAACTTTACGATGTCGATACCTCATCCCGAGATGTAAGTTGCCCTGTTAGTCCGTTAGGGCTTTGCTTACCAAGTGAAGAATATCCACGTCATAGAAGAACTCAGAAGCGGCAAAACAGTCGATGAAGCTGGCGTGGCTGCTCATCTAGAAAGAACAATCTCGTCGGATACCGGCGGCAGCGTCATGCGAGACTCCTTCTTGAAGCGAATGAAGCCTTGGTCAACCACATATAGCAACGAGTCTTTGATCCAACTGATTTTTCGTCCGTTTTACATATTGCTCAACCCAGTTATCCTTTGGGCTGTCTTGCTGATTTCCTTCTTCCAGCTATGGAATGTTGTCATCAACTTCATGCTGGGACAATTATTTGGACCGCCACCTTACCTACTCAACACGGCGCAACTAGGATATATTGGAGCTGGTCCCATGGTTTTCGGAAGCATCACTTGTCTTCTCTTCGGAGCTCTGTCTGACCGAATTGCCAAGAAGGCTAGCACTCGAAACGATGGAATATATGAACCCGAATTTCGCCTTATGACAATGGGCCTCGCACCCATTCTGAGCACAATTGGCTACTTCTGTTTTGGTCCTTTTGCGGCCGAGGGTAAGAGTCCAGTCATCATGTCAGTGCTCTGGGGTATTGGCTTTGCCAGCTGCGTGGTTGTCACAGCTTCTCTGGGAAGTTACTTGGTGGACGCTTATCGCAATGTCAGCATCGAAGTCTTTGTCGTCTCGATGTCTGTCAAAAATTTTATGTTCTTCGGATTCTCCTGTAAGTCAAGGGACACTTAATTTGAGCACCTTTAACCGACGTTGATCGCTGACCTCAACACCAGTCTTCCTCAACGAATGGCTTGCCAAGTGGGGTCCAGAAAAGGTCTTCAACACCATTGGAGGAATCTCTTTGGCATTCTGCGCCACTACGATTATCGTCTACATGTATGGCAAGAAAGTCCGGGCTTGGTGGCACAAGCATGATATTTTCGACAAATTGGAACGACATAAGTGATTGAAAAATATTGGTTCAAAGGACTAAACGCAGGCTTCTAGGCAAATGGGTGAAATCTCGACAGGATTGCTTCTCTAGGGAGATGTGAGGCTGCTTGTGTTTACTCTACTAGGTTATAAGCTCTTCGAAATTCCTACCAATGCAATTGCGCTGAATGTGCCGAAGGTTGTTGGCCCGTGAGGCCCCTACCCATCAGATTCCGTTGGCTGAGCAAATCATCCATGGTTGAGCAGACCTTCAAAAACGTTCTATACCATTGTAGAAGCCTCCAGTGTAATTAAGTCCAATAGCTCCACTCTCTGCAGTAGGCGAATGCGTCCGCGAGTCTCGAGGCTTTACAACCTTACCTCTCCTTTCCTTGTTCCGATCTTTCGTTCGTGAGGATTCTTAATCTCTGAGGTCTCTGTAGTATTTTCCACTGGTACGAGTCCAGCGACATGGTGCTCGGCATCCTACAAGCATTGCACGCCGTACTGCCAAAAGGTGCCTCCCCGCAGGGAGGCGAGGTGTCGCTTTTTACTCACAAAAAGCCAGGTCCAACAATCCCCATGTGGGATGCCTCCTCTTACTCCCACACCTCGACATCCACCTGGCGTTTTGCGGGGGAACGAAGAAGCGCCAAGCTTCTGTCTGGGAACCATGGGTTATTCTCTATCAAAGGATTTGTCGGACTGCGTTGATGTGGACCAGACATGTGTTGCGCACTGGTGAGCGAGGTAGGTGTCTTCTTGAACCACTTGAATGCTAGGGGATCGCTCCATAAGAGACTAAATTATAAGATACTTGGGATTGCGATGTCTTCATTATTGACCTGTCTTGCTAATTCGCAACAGCAATTCCACATACCTACCCAGGGCAGCACGCGCCTTGAGACGAGATCAAGAGACAAAAATGAGTGTGCAATATCCGATTCCCGTGGCGGAAGATTCGCCATTTCCTCTGCAAAACATTCCCTTTGGAATTTTCTCAACAGATACGGATGTAAGACGACACTCATCTACCAAGGTTCGACAGTAATGCTGATGAAAGTCAACTAGCCAACTCCTCGAGTCGGGACCATCATTGGAGACCAGATTATCGACGTCAACTTGCTTGCACGTCAGGGCGCCTTTGACAACCTGTCTAATCAAGACCTGTCTATTCTCCGAACAGCTCTATTGGGACAAACTCTAAACCATTTTGCCTCACTGCCTCGATCTGTCCGTTCGTCAACTCGTCAGCGCATGATCGACTTGTTAGAGGAGCCATCTTCAATTCTGTTCAAGGACAAGGAAATCAATTCTAGCGCTTTCACCAATGAGAAAGAAGCGAAATTGCACCTTCCTCTGCAAATTGGTGCCTTTGCCGATTTTCTCTGCTCCGAAACGCACCATGACAATGTAAGTGTGTACTTCCCAAAGACTCGCGGGAGGTCATTTTCACACAAGTGAACTAATTCGAGATCCTAGGGCAACCGCATGTCTGGGAAATCGATACCAGCCTTCTACCATTTTCCCCCAATGTACACGGGCCGTACGACATCCATTGTTCTCAGCGGACAACCGCTTAAACGTCCTAAAGGAATGATCATGAGGCCGCCGGGGTTCAAAGAAGGTCCCGAGTTTCAGTTCAGAACTTCCACCAAGATGGACTATGAAGTCGAGATAGGGGTTTTTATCTCGAAGCCGATTCCTTTTGGCCACCGGATCTCGGCAGACGAAGCGAAAGAGCACATTTTTGGTCTTATTCTCTTGAACGACTGGTCAGCAAGAGACATTCAATTCGGCGAGATGATCCCCATGGGACCGAGCAATGGCAAGGCCACAGCAACCACGATCAGCCCTTGGGTCGTCATGCCTGATGCGCTGGGAGACGCCCAAGTGGGATTTGTGTCGGAGAAAGCAAAAGCTGATATCTCATCGCATCCTCCTCATCTACGACATGCCGTCGGTGCCATGGAGGTTTCCTGGGACATTGTCCTAGAAGCTACGGTGTCGGGCCCTAACGAGCCACCAACTTTGGTCTGCCGCTCCAACTTGAAGGATTTGTACTGGTCACCAGGTCAAATGTTGGCGCA
Source organism: Cladophialophora psammophila CBS 110553 (assembly GCF_000585535.1). NCBI lineage: Eukaryota > Fungi > Ascomycota > Eurotiomycetes > Chaetothyriales > Herpotrichiellaceae > Cladophialophora > Cladophialophora psammophila. The sequence continues at coordinate 318,369 of NW_006912955.1, forward strand.
CTGGGTGTCCGCTGGGAGTGGAGCAAACACAGGAGATTTGTTGGGTACGGGAACGGCATCTTCTCCGGGACACACCGACGAGATGCCGACACTGGGCTGCCTCTTGGAACTGACCGAAGGTGGCCAGAAGCCTTTCAAGTTGCGAAGCGGCAGAGAACTGAGATGGCTTGAAGACGGGGATGAGGTCGTTTTGACTGGCTGGGCCAAGGGCAAAGACGGGAAAAGGATTGGCTTTGGGCAGGCTGCCGGACGCCTGCTGCCGTCCCATTAAAACAGACAAAAACGTATGAGGAAGGCTCCGAGCTGGCACGATCTGTTTAGTTGGTCTAAACTTAATAACATCATGCCATCACCCATCGACCCCTTTTACATTAGCTTTTTTCTCCTATCAATGGTATCCCATTCCACCATCTTGGTGGCCCGGACAGCATTCTCTTTTAGACATTCGACGGATGCTAGAGCTAACTTTGAGCCGCTAGAATTACCAGCTGCAAATATCTAGAATCGTGATTGATGACCACGGGACTCGGTTGACAACAACGAGGCAATATAGCGTGTTATTGCCATCAGACTTGGCCCCTGCCCATGAAAGACGTTGGCTGGATATGCCTGACGACCTTATTTCTGAATTCTCACATTTAATGTGATCCGCTGTCATTTTGGGCTTCGGAGAACAAAAATCTGGGCTAGTTCGCTTCGCATGGCCTGGTGATACTGCGAGGCACAACCGTTTGCAAATGAACATTTACATAGTCTGAAGAACGCCAACGTCAACCTGAGGCTATATTGGGGTACGCTCTGACACACGGATACCTACAAATTAATACCTTTTGCCTATACGATAAATGCCTCAGAATGAACGAATCAAACAACTGGAATCTTGCCAAGTTGTCATACTATCTTCAAAATTCCGTAATACTGCAACATGTCAGCACCGAAACCAGCAAGTCGCCGTTTGCTTCGATTGGCATCCCGGTAACAATGCACGAATTGGATGTGAGGAGAACAAGCCAAACTAGGAGCAAGCCATCCTCGTCCGAAGCTGGTAGCATTCAAGGAGACTCGTTTGCTGACAATTCGGGCTGATTGACTTCGAGACGCCAATCCGCCTCCCTCGAAATCTGAACATCTCGAACCATCCCGAAAAGCTAACGTCAACGATCGCTCTAGGCCGGCTATTGTGACGGAGAGAATTCCGATTCTGGACGGGTGTGCGCTCGTCGAAATGAGCGGAAGAGTCTATGTGGTGCCACGGAGAACACTACCCAGTAGTAACCACCGATCTGGAGGTGTCACATACGTGTATAGTGTTTCTAGCCCGTGTTTCATTCTCAGAAGCCCTGAGGCTTTGAGGAGACTCTGTCGAAGCTGATTCTTCAGAGATAGAGACCACGAGGCCGTCCAACACCGTCCCTGCATCCAATGGGTTGTTTTCGATGGTCTACGAGTACAACGACCCCAGGGGCTTCTTTCCCACGGACCAGATAGAGATGTTGCAGTTGGTGAAGGACTACATCAGGCGCAAGGGTTTGGAAAGGATTCGATATCCGCAGATAGCTGCGCACGCAGTCTACGAGAAGGGTTGGCTTATCCACGGTAAGGGTGTGTTGGAATCTTGGGCAAGGGGCATCAGCGCAAGTACGGCGCGAGGTTTCTAACTAGGCGACGGACATATAATCTTGCACAAACGCTCCCATTTTTCCAATTCCAAGAAACATCTTCGCCTTGGGCAAAGTCATAGCTAACTTGGAAACAACACAGCTTGCTCGTTCTTTCTGGCCTGCGCATTCCGTTTGTTGATGATTTCAACCTGCATCCGCAGCCGCCACGGCAGATCCATCTTTTCCATGAAAACCTCCAGCACCTGGAGTCCAGTCAGTCAACAAATCTCGTCGCATAGTAATTTCTATGCCAGAAGGAAGGAACTCAGACAAACCTGGATAGAGCTTGGACTTTGATACTCAGGCAAGCTGACGACCTCGTCAAATTCCTTTTTGGTACGGACCGTCCGAGAGCAAGCTCGACCATTTTTGGCTCCGAAGAAATCGAGCATGGCAGAGTGATTCCAGGTAGATATATCATTGTATGCTCCGGTGGTTGTTAGCCCGACACCATCTTTTGCTGCGACAGGAACCACGCAAGCAGCTTTCACGGGGACGGCTCACTGGATACATACCTTGTTCTGGCCCGTGGATCGCTCTCTCAATTGTATATCCGTTGTTGTTGATGACCACGCTATTCAAGTTAATTACAACGTAGGTTTCTGCACCCCAGGCCCTTACATTATGATGTTCTTCAATCCTAATTTCACCATAGTTCCGATTTCCTGCACCGTTAACTGTAGGCTCCCGTCGCCGACCACGAGAATCACTCTTCCCTGGCCGCCTTGCTCGCAATTAGCGACGGCGGCCCCCAAGCAAGCTGGAACGGTGTACCCAATACTTCCGTAGTACACCTGCGTCAGGTATGTCACGTCTCTTGGTAGATACGCGTCGGGGAGGCCAAATTGGGCGGTGCCCGATTCTGCAATGAGAATATCCCCGGGCCGACAGAATTCACCAAAGCGCGTCCAAATCCAAGATTGTGTAATGAATTCTGTGTCAGTGTCTTTGGCTGGAGGCATCGGTATTCTCCCTGGTAGAGTAGGCCGCGGGAGTTTCGACTTATCAATCGTCTCCAGCAGACTCGACAAAACTACCTAAAGTTAGCAATCTGGATGTTAGTTGGGTTCGAATACTGCCACCTACACGACACAAGCCCAATATTTCGATGCACAGTACCGCCGACGATAACGTGGTGTGGGTGAATGGCGATGATCTTTTGTTCTGCTATGTTTCGAGTGTGGCCTCCTGTATTGGAGTCTGATAGAATCGGCCCAAGGTCGAGCACGAGATCGCTCTGTTGCTCGATCACTTCACAAACGCCCGGAATGGAGACTTGTCCATTGTAGATTCCGCAGAAATAGGGCTTGGTCTCATCGATGATGCTTTTACCCATTGACGTCGAGAATGTAGGGAACCGTAGAACATCTACCAGTTTACGAGTAACGTCCTTTCCCGAATGGCGCGCGGTCAACGCATCGACAATGACTGTCGGGGCCTTCGCCTTGTAGAGCAGGGATAGGGTAGCAGCAATGGCGGATGCTTTGCTGAATTCGTCCGTCAGAAGTGCCAGATCAATTCGAGACGGTGATGGAGCAGGAACCGGACAGTGAACCATATCTGCAGGGACAAATATGTACACTGGCAGTGACTGGGCTATGCATTCATGCACGACTCTCTGATGACCATGTTAGCAGAAAGCTAAACCTATCTTTCTAGACCGTACATCGATTTCACGCGCCGCGATTGCGGGATTGTTCAACCAACAATGCGCTGCTCGGACGTGCTGTGATGTCTTCTCGTAGACCTTTTCCTTTTGTTAGCCTTGACGAAGGAGCAAGCCGGCAACCAACGTTCATTTACCTTGTGATCAGGAGACGGTCCCAAGCAGTGGTGGATCATGAGGCGCTTGTCATGAGCCGCAATTGAAGTGGTTCCCACAATGTGTATTACTTTGACTTGTTCTGTGTATGCCCCGGCAATGCCATTAAGAGCGCTCAATTCTCCAACCCCCATGGTGGTGACCACTGTTTCGCTCATGAGCAATGACTCGGGGAGTTGCGCAGAAGATGCCTACCAACTCCTGGAGATCCGCTCACTCTACAATATGCATCCGCAGCGTAAGCGGCATTGAGCTCGTTTGCATTGCCAACTTGAGGAAGACGTCAGTTCGGGGCTCAAAAGGGGAATCATGGGAATTCACTCCAGGTCAGGTCTTCGACTGCATCAATGTAGTCCAGTAACTCAAGATTCATATCACCTGGAACGCCCATGATACTTCGAATATTGAGTCCACGAATCCTAAATCCTAGCATAAACAAAAGGTATATTCTGTATTTCACGGACCTTACTTTTGCCATAGGAGGAGCCCCAAGGGGATTCCTTGACGTGCCATGGTAGAGCAAGACTTCACTTGCAAACCCTAGATGTCATTATTTTGCGACAGAGAAATATATCCTAGTATGCAGAAGACTGTTTGAGCCAGTGACGACGGCACCTGAAGCGTCGAGAGGATCTTGTTTTGTGGTGGCGGACGGCTGTACCAGGGTCGGTCACAATTCGGCTTAGCGCGTCCGGGAACACTCATCCAGACAGGCCCAGAGGACCAAGCTCACAGACAACGCCGGTAAAGGCCGATGTGGGAGAATATCTACGGCTGCGCTACAAGGCGAAACTGTCTTCGTTTTGGAGTTCCCCCGCCTGAAGAATCGGGGTGCGCGGGGGATAGGGTTAGGTGTTACATGGATCTGCATGGGTTAATACCACATCGTTCTAACTGAGTGTGGCAAGAGAGAATCAAGCAGCCAGTCGCGGGTCCGAATGTGAATATCAACTCCTTCAAGAGTCGAAACCTACGTCAACAAGGCGCTCTAGAATAGTTCTGCGCAGCATTGACGAGAGTCATAATGGAATGAACAGTCGTATTCTTTTCTTTTGTCAGCCCGATGTCGCTGTCGTCGATTTGGCTGTCTACGCCCGAAAGGACATATCGAGCGTGCTTTCCTTTGGACAAAGTGCCTATCATAATCTAAGTTGAGCAATTGTTCCTGAATGGGTACTAAAGGTATAGCTTTTATTGAGATGCACGATGTCGAAAGCAATCATGACTGGAAATTTGCTCTCGACAGTTTTATTCATGAGCATATTATGCATTCGGCCGCACAAATAGTCTCGCATTTGCTTTCCCCTGCTCGAGTCGATGCAATGACTCCACCAAGCTGCCAAAGGGCACCTCTTCCACTTGAGGAGTCAACTTGCCCTGCGCAATGAGCTCGAAGATGGTCGACAGTTCTTCTTTACGCCCACCAAGAGATCCCCGGATCTCAATATTCTTCATCACGATCAGGCCTGCGGGTAGCTTCATATCGGACTCGCCCATACCTACTAGCACAATGCGTCCCTCCCTCTTCACAGCATTGATGGCGGCAAGCATGGTAGCGTTGAGGCCAACAAAGTCAAAGACAATGTCAAAAGTGACATCCTTGACCTCGTCAATGCTCTTATAACAGGCCTTGGCACCGGCTTCGTGCGCTGCTGCGAACTTTTCTTGATTAATGTCGAAGCCGTAAACGGTTGCCCCCTGAAGACACGCCACCCGCAGTCCCGTCGACCCAAGGCCGCCGAGTCCCAGGACTCCCACGGTCATGGATGAAGTCACTTCGCCTGTACCCACGACCGCATGGTAAGCCGATGCCATGGCATCAACTGCAATACAAGCCTTTTCGTAGCTCAGGCTGTCTGGAAGAGGTACGATGGTGTGTTTAGGCGTAACAGCGTATTCGGCGTAACCACCGTTGAAATCCAGGCCGATGGCGGTTGCAGGTGCGATCAACGCCACACCAACCCTCTGACCAACGTGGAATTCGGTCACGCCCTCTCCCAGCGCCGTGATTTGGGCGGAGATCTCGTGGCCCAGAGTAATGGGTCGATTCTTAACCCACTGCGACCCTGTGCCGTCAAGAATATGACAGTCAGAATGGCAGAGTCCGCAGGCTTTGATTTGGATCTGGACCTCATCCGCGCCTGGTTGTGGGATTGGGAGGTCTCTCAGGACGAGCCCTGACCCCGGACCGTCCCATTGATAGGCTTTCATCATTTCAGGCTGCAAGAAAATACGATTTTGGAGGACTTTGGGTCTGCGTGTGGTGGCATAACGCGTCCTTCAGAGTCACGGCAAGGGGTTCTTTAAATGCAACGGCATCCTGGTAAACCATTCAACAACGGTTCCATTGGCAGAGCGGCACTGCTCCGTGTTTTCGGAGGATCTCGGTGTCTAAGTGCGGGCATCCCACAACCGCGTTCCAACCCCGCAGCGCAACTATATCATACTGGGAGACAGTGGATCATGGTTCATCCAACATGGTGTCTGTGACATTTTCCCGGGATTTGGATGCGTGGGGGATAACACGAGCTGAGCCGTCGCTTGCAGGAATCGCAGGGGACAAAAAGAACCTTACGAACGCATCGAGAGCAATTTGGCGGCGTAGATAATGTTTGAATCAGTCAAAATGGGTCTTGAAGATACGTCAAAGATCGAAGCAGGTAATCTCTTCAAAGTCAATGGCCTTGTTGCTGTGGTCACGGGTGGTGGCTCTGGTAAGTGACCACCCCTACTCGCCCTTCAAAGAGGATTTCAGTCCTCATCGATGCCAAATTCCACATCGGCTACAAACAACACGACTGGGACTAACCGAGAACTTTCAATAGGACTTGGTCGAATGATGGCAAGAGCCCTCGCTGCTAACGGTGCCTTCAAAGTTTTCGTCATTGGCCGCCGAGAAGGTCCGTTAAACGAGGCTGCCAGCTCGGTACCTGGTGGGACCATCATCCCCATCGTTGGCGATATCACGTCCAAAGATTCGTTGCAGGCCTGCGTAGATCAAGTCAAGCAATATGTCGACGCAGTCGATGTGCTGATTGCCAATTCGGGAGTATCAGGCCCGTCAGTTCCAGTCCTAGACGAGAACCAGGAAAGCCTTCCTCTCTTGCAGTTGGCCAAAAATATGTGGAAGCCCAGTCCAGAGGCGATTAACTCAACCTATGCTGTCAACATCACCGGCGTCCACTTCACAGTGGCAGCATTCCTACCACTGCTGCACGAAGCAAATCTAAAAAGACCTCAGCCGCCGTGCCTGGAGAATTTCAAGCCTCGACCCCAGATCATCACCATTGGATCTGTTGGAGCATTCAGACGCAATCCCCTAGCCAACCTGTCGTACGGTCCCAGCAAAGCTGGCGTGACTCACCTCACCAAGTCACTCGCCACGACCCTGGTACCGTATGATATTAGAGCCAATGTGATCTGTCCAGGCTTCTACTACAGCGAAATGACGCATGACATGTTCAAAGGTTACTAGCTCCCCGATGATCTGCTTGTGCCATTTTTCGTAGCGTTTTCAGAACATCCAGATTGACTTGTGATAGCCCAGGGTAAACTCGGGATTCACGACACTGAAGGGACCTTTCCGAAAGCGGCTCTCCCTGCTACGCGTGCTGGGAACGAACAAGACTTGGCCGGGGTGGTTCTGTGGCTTTGTTCCAGGGGCGGTGCATATGTCAATGGTTGTACCGTGGTAACGGACGGCGGCCTGTTGTCCATCTGCCCAGCTTCGTACTAGAAGTTGAGGAAATGGGGTTGTACGGGAGCAGGGATCAAGCAAATCGGGCAATCCGAGCGCACAAACGAAGATCTGACTAGTTTACATGGCCCTTTCCTTGCCCGTACCCTGTTCAAAGCTATGCTCAGCAGGGCTGTCAACTAATATATCCGTTGAGCTACAGTTCTATATAGAATCTTCTGCCCATAGAGAAACAGGATCCTCAACAATCTGATCCCGCTTGCAGATTCACGTTTATCGCCTAGTATATAATTGACTTAAAGGCCTCAACCTTGCTTGTGACTTTTATGCTCCCGGTTGATGGAAGACCTCCGCTTTGGTGAGGTCTACACTGAGAAAGCGTGCACACTCGTCGCAATAGTCGACCGGCTCGCGCAGGTACATTTTCTTGTTAGAGCATTCAATGACAGCCCCAGAGATACCTTCGTCGATGCTCATGTCGAAGGCATCCATCAGGAGTTGAATGGGCGTCAAACAATCTTTTGGAATGTGTTTCAGCATATCCGCATCGATACCTGTCAGGACGGGTCCGGGACAGATGGCATTCAATGTGATCCCCTCACTTTTGAGCAGCCGCTGGCCGGCCGATCTGACCAAGCCAATAACCTATGCAGTGATCAGAAATTTGACGATCATGGACCGTCTCCAGTCCCAAATTTGACTTACCCCGTGCTTTGCTGCCGAGTAGGTCGGACGGAAATGAAGAGGATAAAGACCAGACTGGCTGGCGGTGACAACCATCTTGCCCTTGCCCTTGCTGCCCGTCTTCTGATGATAGTATCGGAATAGTGTCAGACCGTAGAACACGGCGAGAAGATCTACCTCGAGTGTCGCAAGATTCGGCTTCTTTAACACGTCCGACTTGTCGATCGACAACTCATATACCGGCTCAATCGAGGCTATACCAGCATTGGCTGCGAGGAAATCAATCCGCCCAGCCCACTCATACGCCTTCTTGAACAATTCAGCATGTGCGTCCCAGTCTGTCACATCGGCTTTCACAAAGAGAAAGTTGGATCCAAGCTCTGTCTGCAGTTCTGCTCCTCGTTCGGCATTTAAGTCAGCCACCACGACCTTGAAACCACGTTGAAGAAGATGTCGAGCGAGAGCAAGGCCAATCCCACTGGCACCCCCGGTCACCAGACCTACGTTGCTGGAGGCCGTCATTTGTTACGGAAGCCGGAAAGACGTAGTACTGCTGGATGGCGAAAAGTCGTTTTCCATCGAGCTAGAAGAAAACTTTTTCAGGTCGACCAGACTACTAACTGAAGCTCCTCGGCCTGAAAGCTCTGCTCAACGTGCCATCCACACAATTGGGGAGGGTCTCTAAGGTCCTCCACCTCCCCACTCCGTGAAAGGTGGGAAGTGGGGGGACGTCTCAGCACCCAGAGTTGCTCCGCATTTTGCGTGTTTGGAAACAGGGAGATGAGCCTTGCTATGTGACTTCGTCCAATCCTAGATTGACCAGGATTCGACCCATTGTGCTAGAGGGGTTTGGGAGACTCCTATTTCAAACCACTTTCTCTCTCATCTTCCCGCCCCTCCAAGCAAGATACCTGTCCGCACTCACACATCTGAGGCCAAGCACCTACCTAGATATTCGGCCTCTCGACGTGTCTCGCGAGACGATTGCCTCCCACACCGAATTCAAGAACAGATCCCGGGTATATCGTGCCATACAAAGTCTTTGAGCGCTTTGTTGTCCCAGCCTCAGTGCAGCGATCCAAGATGACTTTCATATCAGGCATGCTGGCTCTTGCAGCCATAGCCGTCGCGCTTGTCATCCGCAAGGTCATATCCGACATTCGATTCAACAGGAAATACAGGTTTCCCCCCTCGCCTCCTGGGAAACCTTTCGTCGGCAACATGCTGGATGTGCCATGGCCAGCCGGTATGTGGGGAGTCGACCTGGCTAAGAAATACGGCGAAATGTAGGTATAGACATCATCTCTGTGGGCGTTCTTGGCCCGGGTCTCGCGTTTTGCAGCATCCTGATCATGGCCAAATTTTACAGGTTCACTATTCGCATCGGTAACAAAAATGTGGTCTACTTAAATTCGAGCCGCGTCGTGACCGATCTTCTCGAGAAACGAGCTAGCATCTATGCCTCACGACCAGATCGGCCTATGGCTCAGGACATTGCTTCGGGCGGCGTCCGCATGTTGTTCATGGGGCACACAAACCAGTGGCGCAATCAAAGGAAAATCATGCACAATATTCTCAATTCCCAGCAGGCCGAGACCAAATTTGTCAAGTACCAAGAGCTTGAGTCGAGGCAGCTGATTTGGGACTACCTGAAAGATCCGGAGCATTGGTACAACGCCAACCAGCGGTTCTCCAACTCCGTCATTATGGGTGTCGTGTTCGGAAGAAGGGCCGCCTTGGATGACAAGGTGCTTACCAAAATGCTAAAGCAGATGATTGAGATTGGGAGCCTAGCCTTCCGCCCGAGTCTGCGCAGCGCTGCAGATTTCGTTCCGTGGCTCAACTACCTACCCAAGCCTCTTCAGTGGTGGCGATCATACGGCGAAGACCTATTCAAGCGAACCTTAGAGTGAGTGAATGTCGCGCTGCTTAAATTCCATTCGTAACCCATCTGACTCTGCCCCAGTATCTACAAGCAAGAAGTCGACGCCTACATTGTGAAGATGAAGAACGGTCAAGCGAATCCTTGCTTCGCTGCTGACATCATTCAGGGAACTGCCAAGAAGGAATTCATCCTGGGAGAACATGAGAAGCTCATGGTTTTCAGTACGCTTCTGGAAGCAGGTAGCGACACGTCGCGCACTGCCACCACCCAAATGTGTGCTGCTGCTGCCGTCTACCCCGAATGGGTTAAGACGACACAAGCACTGTTAGACGAGGTGTGTGGCCACAATGCCGAACGACTCCCCATGTTGTCGGATCGCGAAAAGCTCCCTTACATCACAGCAGTAGTCAAGGAAGCTCTCCGATGGCGTCCCTTCGTCCAAACTGGTGTCCCGCATGAGCTGACGCAAGACGATGAATACGAGGGTTATCGGTTCCCAAAAGGGACATTGTTTACCTGGAACGCCTACGCCATTGCCTTGGATGAGAAAGAGTACAAGAACGCGCACCGATTTCTGCCCGAGCGTTGGCTGGACAGTCCTGACCTGAAGAACCCTCTAAAAGGACACTGGTCCTTCGGCGCAGGTGGGCCCCCCGAATCTATGCACTAGTTAAACAGTGGGTGAGTTAACAGCGTTTGATATGAGTAGGTCGTCGAGTGTGTGTCGGTTACAACGTCGGATTCAATAACGTTTGGATAGCCACCGCATGCTTACTTTATTGCTACAACTTCGAACAGGATCCGGTAAGTCATGCTTTTGCGAATCGTTCTATACAGACATCTGGGGAAGAAGTTGACAGTTGTGCTAGGACCATCCCATTGACACGTACAACAGTATGTGGGACAGCGTTGATAGGCCTCCATTCAAGCTACGAGTCAAGCCTCGCAGCCAGGCACACATCGAACTCATCGAGCGCGAAGGCTTAAAAGCTTTGAATACCGTCTATTGACGTCGGCGAATGTTTGATTATGCCTGCGGGGGGAGCGACACCTTGGACGTGGCCTTGAGGGAGCCAGAAATCCGAGGCACACTCTAAAATACATCCAGACTTTTCAGACAGTTGATAACCTCTTGTGAGTGAATGGGATTGCACCAAGTTTATCGAACATTTGAAGCGCTTCGCTACACGCAGCGTTGGTGAGACTATAGTCCTCAGGACTATAGTCTTTCAGGACTATAGTCCCGTGAGACTATAGTCTCGAGGGTCGCTGGGACTATAGTCCTGACTAGTCATAGACTTGGCAGGCTTGGCACCGGGAATAAAATGGCGGTCAATAACAGAGATAACTGTTTTGTTAACAAATTATATGTGAAAATGTCGGACAGTTTATAACCTTTCATTAAAACGCCCTCGCCATCGATCGTTACTCTTCGAACGTCGAGTAGCGAGACGCCGTCGCGCCGTACTGAGAATAGACGGATCGGTAACGTAATGTGGTTGTAGGTTGGCCGCAAGACTAATAAACGGCGAGGTATCTCGTCGTCTTATATCTGGCAACATAGTGACGAGTATTGCGATATCTCGAAGCCTAACGATTCCGCCTCTTAGATCTATGATCGTTGCGACAGCGTGATCTTAATAAAAAAGGCTGAAAGTCTCTCGAACGTAAATCGGCATCTTAAGAACGAACACGGAATCACTAGTAAACGCGTAAGGGTTGACAGCCACCTTTAGGACGACGAGGTTATCAGTGTTACGAGTTAAGATCTAGTTACTCCATTAGTACCGTCAGTGTTTAGTTCACTTATAACACGCTATGATATCGAGAGATTTAGGAACTTACTCGTTCGATGAATTGTACAGCAATAAGTCCCGCATTCCGCTGTAAAATATAGAGAGTTTCGGAATTTATTACTCTATCTTTAACCTTCTCTTAAAAGATATCTAGTGAGATCATATAAAACCATTACGGCGTGAATCGACGACGAGTTCGATAAAGGAAAGGCTCATATTACGTCTCTATTACAGAATAGTTAGTCACGAATTCATCTAAGTTTTAATACCTGGACCTCATCTTTAGCGCTACTAATACTCGGTATTTATATACATTTCTTAGACTCTTCTCTTTAATTACAATAGACTCTTCTAGGCCTTAGATTAATAGAGAGTTCTCATACTAGAGAGAGATTCGCAGAAATAATTACGGAGATCGTCGAGAACTTCGAAATTTAAGAAAAACTAGGTGTATATATGTTAGAGATCCTACTGGGGCCTAACTGGGTTAGGGTTCCTAGTAACAATCTGAATAGTATGAACTGGTTGGGAAGAACACGAGGTATGAGAAGTCACTTGTCACTAAGAACTATAAGTCCAATAGTTAACATGAGTTGGCTACGAAGAGAGTGTAACTATCTAGGGGAAATGAGGGTGTATATATAATGCTC